>NC_086322.1:86815078-87037578 GCF_036172605.1 Pelobates fuscus
TTCCCCTTTATTCTTGCTGTTGGGCCTGTGTATAGGGCAAAAATGTTCTCAAGAAGTCTTCCCTCCAATCCAAATCGCTGTAGTGTTTGTCTCATGAACTCCCAGTTGACCCTGTCGAATGCTTTCTCCGCATCTAAGGACAGGGTCAACATGGGAGTTCCAGTGGTCCGAGCGGAATCCAATATGTCAATCAATCTTCTGATGTTATGGGTTGAAGACCTCTCCGGGACAAACCCGACTTGGTCTCTGTTTATTATTTCTGATATAATTTTTTTTAAACGTTCTGCTATCATAGCAGAGTATATTTTAATGTCGGTATTCAACAATGAGATTGGACGATAATTCTTTATCTTCTCTGCATCCTTTTCTTGTTTAAGGATAGGCACTATATTTGCTTGTAACAATTCTGCCGGAATGCTATTAGGTGTAACAAAGGAGTTGAAAACTTCAATTAGGTCCGTTTTAATATTATTTCCTAACAATTTGTAAAAAAGGTTATCAAATCCATCTGGACCAGAGGATTTATTCTTTTTTAATTTGTTGATACAGAAAATCAGTTCTTCTTCTTGAAAAGTTTTATTAAGCTCCTGCAGTTGTATTTGTGAAATTTTTGGACTCTTTATGTTCTCGAGAAATGCACTAATGTTCGCCGTTTCGGTAGGATCTTTAATATTATATAGATCTTGATAGTAATTTTTGAAGGCTTCTGCTATTTTTTCAGGTCTCAAGATAGTCTCTCCATTATCAATAATTTTGGTGATGATTCTTTTCGATTTTTCTTTTTTTATTCTGTTCGTCATTAGTTTTTCTGCTCTATTTCCGGTGTAGTACCATTTCTGTTTTAAGTAATGCAACGCATTATTAGCCTTTGTCATAAGGTGTTCATTAATTAATTTTTCAGTGTCTATAATTTCATTAGTAATACTCCGAGATGGTTTATTTTTATTTTGTTCAAGTAAATTGTCTAGTTTTATGTACAATTCAGCTAAATTTGCCTTTTTTTTATTTAATTTATTCTCTTTTGCTGCTAAGCTTATAAAAAGGCCCCTTATTACTGATTTATAAGCACACCAAGTCATTGCTGGAGAGACATCTTTGTTTCTGTTTTCTTTGAAAAAATAATCTGTTGTATCTTTGATTTGTTTAAGATTGTCTTCATTTTTAAGTAACCAGTCTTTCATTTTCCAGTCAGCTCTTGTTCTTTGATGTTGTTCTTTTATATCTAGGATGACCGGATTATGATCTGACCATGTAGTGGCTATTATAAAAACCTTTTTAATTTGGCTCGCTAAGTTTCTGTCCCCCAAAAAGAGATCAATTCTAGAATATGAGCAGAAAGCTTTTGAGAAACAGGAAAAATCCTTTTCCTTCGTATGAAATATCCTCCAATAATCTAAAAGTTGGGCTTGTTTAGTTAATTCTGAAAATTTTTTAGCAGTCATCTTCAAGTTTCCATAGTTACTGGTTTTTGTTTTAGAACTTCGGTCTATCTCAATATCGGGTACGCAGTTAAAATCTCCCATAACCATAACTCGGCCCATTTTCACACGTTCAGTTTTATTAAGTACTTTTTTAATAAATGCAATTTGTGATTGATTTGGTGCGTATATGTTCACTAACGTATATTTTTGATTATTAATTTCTGCTACTAATATAATGTATCTGCCTTCCAAATCAATTTCTTGGTATATAATTTTTAATGATATATTCCTAGAAAATAAGAAGGCTACTCCTCTTTTCTTTTTTTGGCTCATAGAGGCACTAATTATAGTAGGAAAAAATTTAGATTTAAGATTGTTTTTATCTTGCGTTCTCCAGTGGGTTTCCTGTAGGGCTGCAATCTGGATTTGTTCTTTTTTGAGAAACTCAAGGATTGTATATCTTTTAAATTGTGAGTTTATCCCCTGTGCATTAATAGTCGCTAGCCTCATTTTATTTTATGTATCCTATTTCTTTTCCTTCGAGGACTAGTAAGTTCACCATCTGTACTAACAAACATATAAAACACAACATAAAACGTACAATGTCTGCCTTTTACTAGGCAAAGAACTATGTATCTATTCCCTCCCTTGTGTTCCTCCCTACCTAGGCCTCCCATAGCCTTCGGGGGGAAGCCCTGCCAAAAACACAGGGGGAGAAAACAACAATCCAAAAACGACACCGACTCTCTAATCAGTGACGTCGAAAATGTCCCCATACTCTATGCTCGCAGAAAAGAAAAAGTGTCGAGATCTGCGAGCTAGAGTTTCTCCTTGGCCGGACGGGTGTAGTGGATAAAAATAATACCAGAAGGGAAAAAAAAAAAAAAAAAAAAAAAAAAAATTATTCCCATTTCATACTTTTTTTTTTTCTTATTTTTTTGTTTCTTGTTTTGCCAAAATAGCTCTTTCGTTAAATTTTAGTGTAAGTTTAAAATTTTAATATATCTTTGTTTCTCAAATATTACATTTATTTGCATTTATTTATTTTCAGAATATTTCTATAAAGTTACTTCTGATATTTATTCCCATTTCATTAGTTTTTTTTTTTCCTTTCTTTCTCCCTTTATTTAATCTAAATAGCCTTTTAATTAAACCCAAAGAATTGTTTTTAGTGCATTTAGTGTATTTTATATTTTAATATACCTTTAAATCCAAGGTATTACCTTTATTTTGTGTCATAATCTTTCTATCAAATTACCTCTAATATATCGTGTATTTACTTATTATTATTGTGGTTAGTGGTTATTGTGGTTAGTATAAACACTCCTGTTCTTTTATCTATTTTAGTCCCCCTTTTTTTTTTCTCCCCCTTTTTTCTCCCTCTTTTCTCTTCTCTTTTCTTGCCTTTATCACTTCTTTCCCCCATCTTTCTCCCATTTTTCTTAGTTTTCAGGAGAGATTTAGCTTAATAGTGTGAAACCACTCTTTACATTTCTATGGCCTCTAGTGTAGCTTTACTCCTAATTTATTTGTTTTATGTTGTGTTATATATGTGCGAGAAAAAAAAAAAAAAAAAATACCTTGTGCAATAACTTATTTTAAATTCCCTTCTAGTAGCCATTGTTCTAATTTCTGCGGTTTATCAAAGGTCAGTCTTTGGTTATTATGTGTTAGGTTTATACGTGTCGGAAATCCCCAGGCATATTTAATTGCGTTTTTTCTAAGGACCTCTGTCTGATTGGTAAAAAATTTCCTTTGAAGTCTGGTCTGGTATGAGAGATCTTGAAAGATCTTAATTTGATGGAAGATTGACCCCTTCAGGTCTTTTGTTGTCATTGCCTTCATAATTTGCGTCTTGAAACGGAATGATTGTAGGCAAATAATTGTGTCTCTCGGGGCTTGTTCTGGTACGTTACCAGGTTTATAAATTCTATGACATCTTTCAATGCCGCTTGTGCCGTTATCTGAATTAACCCCCAGAAACAAAAAAAACTCTACACAATAGTCTTCTAGATTTGCATTTACAACAGTCTCCGGGATCCCCCTAATTCGGAGGTTTTGTCTTCTAGATCTATCTTCTAAGTCCGTAATCTTCTTTTTCAGGGTCTCTAGAGTTTCATCCAATTTATTTATATTATCCGTATTGTTTTTTTGTTGTATATTTATTTGGTCCATCTTCTCTTCTAACAATACCACTCTTCTTCCTATATTTAGAATCTCATTTTTTATTTCTCTAGACTGCAGGTTTATCTCTTCTTTTATTTTCTCAAATTGGATCTCCAGGCATTTGGATAAATAACCGGCAGTGATAGATACGTTTTCTTCCCATGAGCTATCTGACAAAGTTTTGTCTATCTCAGTCTCTTTGGGGTCCAATATAGGTATTGATTCTTCTTGTATAGATTTAGTACTACTCCCCTTGTTTAATTGGGGAGAGAAAAAACCTGAAGTCCTCCTTTCTATAGCTGGTTCTTGTTTTTTAGCAGTTCTTTTTAAATTCTGTTTACCTTCTAAGTTTTTTTTTGAGGCCATTTACTCCTCCTCTCTTTCCCTTCTCTTTCACTTTCTCTTTCTATTAGCGTTCTATTTCTTTCTCTGGTTTTTTTTTTTTTTTTTTTATATATTTTTTTTTTTTATATTTTTTTTTTTTGTTTTATGTTCCTATATTTTTTCTCAGTAAGGTTTCCTTTAAATCTTAATAATTCTTAGTAAATGATTAAAGGATGATAAGGATATCAATTACTGCGATAGTAGTGCAATAATAGTAAATAGTAATACGTAGTAGGGTATGAAACCTGAATATGGACCTTAATGTACACTTAGTGACTGAGTGACTGGGTGATATATAAGCTCTGTTAGCTAATACGTGGATATAGCATACATATAGCATATATATATAGCAAACCAGCCGGTATACTTATCCACTTCTCCGTTTAAGTGTCCTGGGGGGTCACTCCCATCACTCCCATCACTCTTTTCCAGCAGTCACTGGGCGGACGGAATTAGTTTTCCACTTAGAAAAATAAGCGTTTGGGACCTATCTTCTTTCTCGACCGCTCAGCAACCGCTCAGCAACACCGCTTCACCCAGTACCGCCAACCGCAGCGAAAAGCAAATCAGGCGTCTTCCCTCACAACGCCCCGCTCTGCTCAGTGTCTCCCATCTTCCGGCCAAGGAAAAAAACCCGCGAGACGCGCCGTCCCACGTCCTACGTCATCCCCTCCGACTTCTAATCTAGGACAAGAGTTCCAGGCTGACCAACGTCAATCCTGTGCATATCTCTATGCACCGACATTCATTCGATCAGCTGATGCCTTCAGCCAATGACTGAACAGCAGGATCCGAATCTGGTTTCTGCCGCTGTGTAAAAGGCGGATGTCTTTAGCCTGATGCAGATGAGACCCTGTGAAGTATTCAGCGCCAGAAATTCATAGAATAAATGGAACCTGTGATTAGCGAGAAAATCCTCACTGTTCGCAAAGCTTTACAAAGGTACCCACAAATCTGATCTTTGAATAAGGGGGGGCTGGATACCCCCACCAGGTAAGTTGGCCAATGTCCCCAGTATACAGCCAGGTTGGGGGAGAGGACTCACTCCTGAGAATTTGAATAGCATTAGTAGCATAACATTAAAGTGCTCAATTAATAGGAATTTAAATAGCATTAGTAGCATAACATTAAAGTGCTGATGTTGTGCAAAAGGTGATAATAGCCTTTAACTTAGAGAGTATTAATCACACTGAAAAAACCATCATATGCTGACATATTATATTAGTATTGTGCCAATGGTGATGATCCTTCTTAATATTAATACTGATATCTTTAAAGTGCTTATAGTTATAGGGTATTGTTAACTGTCCATTATAATGTTAAATATTCCTCACACAGGTGTCTCTAAGTGGAAGTGCTCTGATGGGTAACAAAGTGTTTTCCGTTTTAAAGGATAGCAAATATATCGAATACATTTAAAAGCCTGTTCTCTATAATAGGAGGTGACAGTATTTTTCGGTTATTATTCAATTTTGTTCTAGCATAGAGATGTTTCACACAAATAGGCATTTAGAAGAAATGACAGACCTCGAAGTCTGAATTTAGTCCGTGGGGTATTAGAGTGTTAAAATTATAGATGAATTTCATTTCTTCTATTCCGATTTTTTTGTTAAAGTCACCTCCCCTCCAATCTTTTTCTACAAGTTTAAGTGGGCAAAAAAATAGGTTCTCAGACTCCTGGTTATAGTGGGTTTTAAAGTGCTTTGATAGACTGTGTGTCTCTAGACCCTTTTTTATGTTGCGCACATGTTCCGAAATTCTTATGTGCAGGCATCTTATGGTTCTGCCTATGTATAATAGGCCACAGGGGCATTTTATCACATAAATGACTCCTTTTGAAAAGCATGTAAGTTGTTCCTTGATGGTAAATTCCTTATTGATGAAATCTTTAATATCGGTCAGGTGTCTCTTTTTACTTTTGGTGGTCCTGCACGCCAGGCAGGTCCCACAACCATAGAAACCTTTATTATGGTTTAGAAAATGTTTTATTTTAGCTGGGCCTTCACTACTTCGAACTAGGGTTTTTTTCATATTAGTGGCACCTCTATAAATTATACGCGGTTGGGTCGGTAAAATATTTTTTAAAACAGGATCTTCTTGTAAGATATACCAATATTTCCTGATGGCTCTATTTATTTGTTTGTGGTTACCATTAAAATTGCAAATAAAAGGAATATTTTGGGTATACGTAGATTGTGTGTTTTTGGGTTTGTAGGTTAATAAATCTTTCCTTGATGTGTTCATTACTTCTTCCATAGCTGTGTTCAATTCAGTTTCTTCGTATCCTTTTTCTTTAAATTGTTCTCTTATCCTCCCTGCTTGTGTCGTAAAGTCTTCGTCATTAGTGCAGTTTCGCCTTATCCTCAAAAATTGTCCTTTAGGTGCGTTCTTAAGCCATGGTCTATGGTGGCAACTGGATTTCTCGATGTACCCGTTTGCATCTACTGTTTTGAAGAAATTTTTTGTTTTAATTTGCTCATTCTGTACAAAGATGTGAAGATCTAAAAAATGGATTTCCTTCTGACTTTGAGAGGTAGTAAGGATAATCCCCCAGTCATTATAATTTAAAAAGTGTTTGAACATTTCTAAAAGGTCTGTCGTGCCTTCCCAAATTAAAAAGATGTCGTCTATATATCGGTGGTAGGACACCAAATTCGACACCCAGGGGTGGATTGAATAGATGAAATGTTCCTCCCAATACGCCATAAAAAGATTTGCGTAACTGGGTGCGAATTTGGTGCCCATCGCCGTCCCTCTAATTTGTAGATAAAAAGTATCTTGATACCAAAAAAAGTTGTTCGTTAAAATGAGGTGGATCCCTTCTAAAATGAACTCTATTTGCTCATCTTTAAAATCCGCTTTAACTAAAAAATATTTCACCGCTTTTATTCCTATTTCGTGTGGAATAATACTGTACAAGGATGTAACGTCACTTGTAACCAAATGATAACTGTGTTTCCATTGGATAGAATCTAAAACTTGTAAGATATGGATTGTATCCTTCAAGTGTGACAATGTTTTAGCAACTATAGGCTGTAATAGTATATCGATGTACTCCAAAATTCTGGAGGAAATGGAATCTATTCCTGATATAATTGGGCGTCCTGGTGGGTTTAGTGGGTTCTTATGTACTTTAGGTAAATAATAAAAAAACGGTAATTTCGGGTGCGCTGTCTGTAGATATTTACCTTCTTTTTCTGTGAGTATTTATTTTTCCAATCCCTTCTTAATATATTCTTCAAAGAGTTCCTTCACTTTGTTGGTGGGATTAGAATTAAGTTTCTGGTAAGTGCTGGAGTCTGAAAGGATTCTTTCAGATTCTTCCATGTATTTCTGCTTCGATAATACCACTATCCCACCCCCTTTGTCGGCTGGTTTTATAATCAGGTCTTTGTTTTTTTGTAATTTTGTTAAAGTATTCTTTTCTTTTCTAGACATGTTTTGTTGAAATTTATTTAGTTTTTTAATTTTATTTATTTCCCCCATCACCATGGTCTCAAATGTTTTCATTCCATCAGAGATCATGTGTCTGGGAAAAAAAGTTGATTTCTCTTTCAATTGTGTTTGAACAAAATTTTGTTCACTTTCCGGGGGTTCATTCATCGGGCAATTTTTATCATTAAAAAACTTTTTTAAGCATAGATTTCTCATGAATTTATTCATGTCAATAAAAAAATTGAATTTATCTATTTCGGCTGTAGGGGCGAATTTGAGGCCTTTTTTTAAAAGGGTCTAGAGACACACAGTCTATCAAAGCACTTTAAAACCCACCATAACCAGGAGTCTGAGAACCTATTTTTTTGCCCACTTAAACTTGTAGAAAAAGATTGGAGGGGAGGTGACTTTAACAAAAAAATCGGAATAGAAGAAATGAAATTCATCTATAATTTTAACACTCTAATACCCCACGGACTAAATTCAGACTTCGAGGTCTGTCATTTCTTCTAAATGCCTTTTTGCGTGAAACATCTCTATGCTAGAACAAAATTGAATAATAACCGAAAAATACTGTCACCTCCTATTATAGAGAACAGGCTTTTAAATGTATTCGATATATTTGCTATCCTTTAAAACGGAAAACACTTTGTTACCCATCAGAGCACTTCCACTTAGAGACACCTGTGTGATGAATATTTAACATTATAATGGACAGTTAACAATACCCTATAACTATAAGCACTTTAAAGATATCAGTATTAATATTAAGAAGGATCATCACCATTGGCACAATACTAATATAATATGTCAGCATATGATGGTTTTTTCAGTGTGATTAATACTCTCTAAGTTAAAGGCTATTATCACCTTTTGCACAACATCAGCACTTTAATGTTATGCTACTAATGCTATTTAAATTCCTATTAATTGAGCACTTTAATGTTATGCTACTAATGCTATTCAAATTCTCATTAATAACATCAGCACTTTAAGTTATGCTACTAATGCTATCCAAATTCCTATTAATTGAGCACTTTAATGTTGCTACTAATGCGATTTAAATTCCCATTAATTCCGAAATGGAACGCACGATACGCTCGACATGCGTTCCAGTGACGTCAGTTGATAGAGACGGCGCCATCTGAAAGTGGAACGCATGCCGTCAGCGGTGAAACGCACGTTGCATTCCATACGTGCGATAGCCGGAACCCGGAAGTGAAAGACACAAGGGGATTAAGAAGACGCCAAACAGAGGAGGAAGCCCATACACCGATTGAAAAAGCCCCTGGTACGGGGCGAAACGCGTTTCGGACATTTGGACATTTGCCAATCGGCAGGACTATATACAGTCATACTATCTTTTATTTATTTTATCGAGATTTTATTTTTATCCATGTTTTACTCCACATTGGGGAGCAATAAAGTTTTCTCCTGAAAAATTCAAGTCAAGTTGTGGAACCTGGATTATTACCCGACCGGAGCATCATATAAGTGATCTGGGAATAGGAGAGGGACATCCTAAAAAGTCCCACAGCGCAATCCATGAGAGCCATATGCAGGAATTTGGCTCTAGGCTTGTGAGTACCTGACGCTCATTTCGATTGATACAATTGTATTAGCATATTACACTATATTGCTTTTTTATATTACAGAACCATTCTAGAAGTGTGAATCATCTCCTACCTTGTATGTATTTTATGTTTGTATTTTATAGAGTGGTGTAAGGGGTTTCCACTCAGGTGATCTGTGGCATTTATTGCCACCACACTTAATCCCACTTTGTTTGTATATAAACTTGTGTTTCACTGGATATTCGGACCAACCCCGGATTTTGTGCTGGAATCAGATGCGAGCCTGTGGGGCTGGGGTGCCACGTGCGCGACCGGGTCCACAGGGGGCCCGTGGTCGGACAAGGAATCGGAATTTCACATCAATTGCCTGGAATTGATTGCAGGTTCTTTTGCGATTCGGAGCCTGGCGAACCACCTGTCGGACTGCTGCGTCCTCCTTCGGATGGAAAATGTCTCAGCGGTGCAGTACATCAACCGCTTGGGGGGCTCTCGGTCTCTAGCACTATCGGAGGTGACAAAGGAGATTTACAGCTTCTGTTTCCAACGCAACATCACCTTACAAGCGGAATATCTTCCGGGGGAGTCAAATCTGACGGCGGACTGGTTCTCCAGACATTGGAGGGATGCCAGCGACTGGAAACGATCCATCTTCCTCGAACTCGAGTATCAGAGGGGCCCGTTCACCTTGGATCTATTCGCCTCCAGGACGAATCACCAGACCCAGAGATACTTCAGTTGGCTGCCGGATCCGGCGTGCACAGCGGTGGACGCTTTTCTCCAGGTGTGGCCTTCGCAGGGAGCGTATGCGTTTCCTCCGTTCGCTATGATTCCCAGGGTATTGCTACAAATTCAACGTCGCCGTGTGTCCTTGGTGTTGCTGACTCCGCTATGGCAGAGTCAAGCCTGGTTTCTGGAGCTCCTGGATCTCTCCTGTCGGGATCCTCTTCTTTTACCGTCCTCTCGAATGCTCCTCTCGGACTCCCGGGGCAACCCTCATCCCCTAGTGGGAGACTGCCACCTACTCCTGGTGGCCTGGACTCTTTCAGGGGTTCCTGGAATGTCGAGGAGTTATCGTAATCGGCTAGAGACCTTCTCTGGGATTCCTGGGCTCCCAGGACGAGGAGGTGCTATCTCTCAGCATGGGGTTCCTGGTGTCGCTGGTGTTTGGAACGGGATACCGATCCCTTTACAGGTCCTGTATCTAGCGTGCTGAATTTCTTGTCTCATCTCTTTGACCTGGGTCGGTCATACCGCTCTGTTAACATGGCTAGGTCAGGCGGCGCATGTCCCGCTTAGAGGTTTTCCCGTCGGCCAGGATCCGCTAGTCTGCAGGCTCCTGCGTGGAATGAGGCTGGCGCACCTTCCGGCGCCCAAGTACTCTTCCCTCTGGGACATACGTTTGGTTTTGGCGTTCCTTCGGGATTGGCCTGATAACCAGGACCTTTCTCTTCACCAGCTTTCGGCTAAATTTGCCCTCTTGTTGTGTCTGGTCTCGTTCAGACGTGTTTCGGATGTCCGGGCCTTCGATGTCGACGCTTTCTCGTTTTCTCCAGAGGGGGTCTCCTTCAAGGTGGTTAGACGTACCAAGTCGGATTCGACGGTTGTATCATACCCTTACTTCAAGGATTCGCCTAAGCTTTGTGTAGCGAAGGCACTGGCTCGTTATGATGCGGTTACCGCTCCTTTGCGCTCTTCTCATTCTGGACAGTTGTTGATTTCGTATGTCAGGCCCCACAAGCCGGTCTCGTCCCCTACCCTGGCTCGATGGATAAGATGGCTTTTGGCTCTGGCGGGCGTGAATGCGACCTTCGGAGCGCATTCGGTTAGGGGCGCCGCAGCTTCCGGAGCGTTTATGGCGGGCGCTTCCCTTCAGGACATTTTGCGTTCGGCGGACTGGTCCCGTGAAGAGACTTTTCGACAATTCTACTTTAGACCGTCGGACCATGCTTCTTTTGCTTTGCTGTCGGAGCGTTAAAACAGCAAATATGAAGCCTCCTGTCATGCTATAAAATTGTAGATTATACTAGCTTTAGTGTAACTATAATCTTAATTTTATTAATGACAGGAGGCGAATATTTCCCACCCAGTTTTTGTTTCCCCCTCCTTGTTTGGATGGAGTACTTTCTATTGTGTTTCTGTTGAATTGTCTGGTCGACTGGACTAGGTTTGGTAGTCTAGGGTTATGTATGGGGTAGTTGGGGGAGGTGTCTGGTATATTGTATTGTTGGTGATTGGTGATGGATTTCATGTCTTTTATACTGTCAGTACTGGTTCGTGGGATTTATGTTTTATCAGTACATTTCGTTCACTAATCAGTGTTTTTCGACTCTGTTTATTTCGTTTCAGTTTAATGGTTGGACTGCAGTTCAAGGAATCGACGGCTTTTCAGAATGAAGTTCAAGATCACATCCATTCTCCGAAATTTTTTCCAGATGTTTTTTCATTGTTATGTTATATATTTTTTTCATTTAATTGGTTTACTGGCATTGTTGTGTACGTTATGTTGTCGCAGCGTGAAAGAGGAAATGGTGGCTTAGGAGGAGCTTTATATAGATGCCTTATGTGTTTGTCTTTGGTGTTTATCTCTCTATGTTAATGTGCTGCTGTGGAGTTCGAGTAAAGAGAGACTTAAGCAAATATTCGCCTCCTGTCATTAATAAAATTAAGATTATAGTTACACTAAAGCTAGTATAATCTACAATTAACATTTACATTAAAACCGCCAGTTTTTAAATTGTCCAATTCAGAGAAGGGACGCAAACCATGCTTTAGAAAGTGGTTATAATTCTAAAAGAATGTAGAATAGAATAAAGTAAGAATTGTCCAGGTAAAGTAAGCTATACAAGGAAGGAAAAGGAATTGCAATATTCTTAACCACGGCTTTGCATGCGTACCCATGTTCACAAAATGGTTTTTAACAGAATACAATAAACTAGATTGTACATAAAAAAAAAAAATAACATTCATGTCCTTACAACATTCAATGTGTAACTATAAATGTGTATATATACAAGATGCATGTATAGCAGAGCATGAATGAAAAACACAATTCACTATCCAGTAGACTTGCGCACACAGTTAAAATATGTTTTGGCCGAATTGCTTTATCTAAGAACAGAATTTTATTTGAGTTGTCCGATAGGAGTCCATGTGTCCACACCAAATATTTGGGGGAAAACAACAAGTTTGGACATAATGAAAAAAATTGACTAATGTACTGTAAAATATACATAATATAATGCCAATATGTATTACGTAGTATATCAAACACAATTAAATAGTAACTTATGGGGGAGCAACAAACATATCTATAATATAATACATCTATGAAATATTAAATGCATAACTATAGATATTATTTACTCGTCGTCCTCAGTTTCCATATTATTGGTAATTTCTCTCTGGGTTGGTGAATAAAATCAACATCTAGTGACTTTCCCCATCAATTATTTAAAAAAAAAAAAAAAATTAAAAAATTGTGGGTCCCACAGACACAACTCCAAATTACATGACCACGTTTGTTTCTTGAGTGAGTCTATTGCTCAGTTATACGGTCACATGGAACCCATCGCTCTAAATTTGGAAAAAAAAAAAATGCAATTAGTCCGAAAAAGAATGCACCAGTCTACTATCCACTCACATCACAACTAAATAGTAATCATCCCGATTCATACAACATGTGAAACAGAAAACTTGGAGCCACCAAGAGCAATGCAAAACAGATCAGAATCTCTGCTTGGAAATGTGAGTCATCTTAAGCATATGTGGGCTACCATTTAAATACTATGACCGGTGAATGCAAAAAGCACCAATCAGTCTGGGCCATGTAGCTTCATGTCTGCATCGGTAGAGGAGGGAAAACAGACCACCAAGACATAGCACCGAGTATAGAACATTCATCCCTGCAAGTGGAACAATGGTGGTCAGGTGTAGAAAGGGGTGGGCCAGTGATGCAAATTGAGCCACTGTTTAAAGCACGCAGACCCATCCAGAAAGAGGACAGGTCCACCCTTAGAATTGACATGTCAGCCTGGTACCACCAATGCACACCAGGCTGCTTATCAAACACTCCAGCCGACGGAGGCAGGACAGAGTTAGAGTGCTCTCTGCAGTATCCTATTGCCCTTCGCATAGAGCGAGTACGTTTAATGATGCTCTCGCACTACACTTATTATGGACACTGGAAATCTGGGCTGTAACACATAAATTGGGATGGTTAGGATGCATGAGAATGGTTACTATTAATTTAGAGTTAAAGGGACACTCACTTTTCAGATGATAACTGCTCACCAGCTTTTAAGGAAAGGTGAAGTGTTTACTGGTCTATTGAGTGAGGCAAGTATATAACACCATCAAGCCCAGCTGTCCATTTCTTCCCTTTTTCATACCCCATTTTATTCTTTTTAGATTTTTGCATGCACTTGTGATGGAAATGTCAAGGCAAAGCAGACAGAAATTAAATAATTTAATAGTGATGAGTTCTGTTATAGCTAAAAGCATGCATAAAACAATGTTTTGATTGCACTGGGATTTAAATGAAGCTCGGAAATATATAAACCGTTTTATATGGAATACAATCTTGGTGACAAGATCGGTTTAATATTTTTTAGGTAGTAGACATTAAATTCTAAATTACATAAAGGTTCTGTGTAGTTGAGTTTCTACCTACTTATGTGGAGCTATAAGAGTGCAGGTGAAATAGAAATGCGCACTTGGGTTAAAGGGTCACTCTAAGCACCATAACCACTTTATCTTATTGTAGGTATTATAATGAAAGGAGCCTGTTCGTGCAGCCTTTCTTTTACAAATATTGTATTCTGCAAATACATAGCATTTGTTTTCTGTGTGTAGGGCTGTCAGCCAGCTGGAATAAGGTGGAGTACGATTTTCATGGCTGGCAATATCAATTTTGTGTAACTTGTTTATCGGATGTCGGCATGCACAGCACACAACACATAGTAATTGATCCCAGGCACCTTGGAAAGACAGTCCATAACTGGGTGAGTGATACACAGAGTCAAAGCTACCGCTGCTTTCTAGGTGCAGGGGGCACAGGAAAAGAAAAAAACTCAAGTCATTCTGCTGAGAATTTATGTCCCATAAAATTGAGTGCAAGAAGCAGTCTGCCCTGTTGGACTACACTGAAATTCTGTCTAAGGCTGGTAGGAGTTAAATATACATGCGATGTATAACAATAGTGAGGTAAAGGCTTGCTAAACAGATTAAGTGCAATATAACTCCAATCAACCTCATCCAGTGGATGGTCGAACTTAAAAAGACCTTAAGTCCATAATAGCTTTATAGTTTTAGTTAGAGATCACAAAACTAAATACAGCCCTGAAAGCATGACTTTTGTTATACAGATCCTTAAATTGTAATATTCCTACAAATCTCTATGAGAGGTTATGGGGATATGTCCTCAGTGTTAATTTATGAGAAACATTTTATTTCAGAATGCCCACCACAAACAATGAAAGTGGTGCTGGGTAAAACAAGAGAAGGAGGGGGGGATTTTCATTCACTGCAGGGGCTAGTTCAGGAACGATTTGGGGGCTTAAATGAACACTATATACACTGTCACTTTAACCCTGCAAATATAAAACACTTTCATTTTATTAGAAACTGCTATGTTTACATGCAGGGTTGAAGCTACCTCTTCCTGACAGCCATAAGAAAACGCTTCCTCCTCCAAAACCAAACAGCAGGGCTGGCTTCAATGCCATGCTTGTCCGTACATAGCTGCCTACCTTCATATAGAATTCTCAAAGATATACATAATGCAATACAGGTTAAGACTGGATTCTCACTTTATTTGCAGGATCCATATACAGGTGCTAGCTACTGCACCATGAACATGCTACCAAAAAAACAGATGGAAGAGATCTGGCGTTAACCCCTTAAGGACACATGACATGTGTGACATGTCATGATTCCCTTTTATTCCAAAAGTTTGGTCCTTAAGGGGTTAAAAAGGTGCTTTTAATCCATAACCATAAAGATAGCAGTGCTGTTTCTGCTGTAGCCTTACTTATGTATAATTAAAGGGACACTATAGTCACCAGAACAACTACAGCTTATTGTATTTGTTCTGGTGAGTATAATCATTCTCTTCCGGCTTTTTGCAGTAAACACTGTCTTTTCAGAGAAAATGCCATGTTTACAGTACAGCCTAGGGCAGGGACAGGCAACCTTCGGCACTCCAAACGTTTTGGCCTACACCTCCCATGATGCTTTGCCAGCATTATGGGTGTAACAGCATTATGGGGGATGTAGTCCACAACATCTGGGGTGCTGAAGGTTGCCCACTCCTAGCCTAGGGATACCTCCACTGGCCACTTCCCAGATGGTTACTATAGGTACTTCCTGGGGCAGTGCTGCACAGTGTGCAGCACTACCTTTCAGTGTCTTCACCTTCTGCATGCACACACTGAACTTTCCTCATGGAGATGGATTGATTTAATTAATCTTTATGAGTACATGTTGATTGGCCAGGACTGTGTTTGGCTTGTGCTGGCTCTGCCCTTGATCTGCCTCAATTCAATGCTTTCCTACGGGATGACTCTTTACAGGAAGTGTTTAAGAAGGCTGTGTAAGTCACATGCAGGGAGGTGTTACTAACACTGCATAGACAAAATGATTTAACTCCTACATGGCAGAGAATTGATCAATCAATCGGGGCATAACCAAAACTGCTTCATTAAGCTAAAGCGGTTTTGGTGACTATAGTGTCCCTTTAACCCCTTAAGGACCAAACTTCAGGGAAAGGGAATCATGACTACTTATTTTAATCTTTCATTAAAAAAGACTTGATCACAAACTTCTCACTTGCCCTCAGCCACCTCTGCTCACCACCACCCGCAAACCTGTAAACGCACAAAAGCCCCTCCCTTCTCAATCCACGCCTGCATATATCGTACTACATGTAATGTTACCAATAAACGTATTTTATTGTAACCCTGTTATTTTGTACAGCGCTGTTTCCACTTTACAAAAATAATATGTTCTCAAGAGATGATTGCCAGATTTGAATTTCACACGGTAACATATTTATCATTTCCAAATAACTCCATGAAGGGCCTTAGAACACTCTGTTATTAGCTAAGGTTGCATTCGCTATCACAGATCTGTTATGAATACTTTTGAGGCGAGAAGAGCAAAGGGAGATATAAAAGGAAACCTAAAGAGGGAAATGATTAGCAGAACGAATTGCAGGAACAAGAGGACAAGATTTCAAATCAAAGGACTGGTAATATGTAGTTTGAAAATGTTGCAGATGAAGTGCCAACAGAATAAAGGGATCCAAGAATGCCTGTGATATACATAATGCTTTCATGTAGAATCTGCATAATAGACAAGCCATTTCGCTCTCATCTCCTGCCACTGTTTGTATTTCTATGTTAGCAGATCTTACTCCTTTCTGTAACTTGCCTACCACAATTACACCACAGCTTCATCTAGACCAGGCATAGGCAACCTTCGGCATGCCAGATGTTTTGGACTTTGTCAGCATTATGGGTGTATAAGCATTATGGGAGATGTAGTCTACAACACCTGGAGTGCCGATGGTTGCCTACCCCTGATCTAGACTATACAGTTCTAATGTGTTTTCTATGTTCCTGTCCTGAAATTTATATGCATCACATTGTCCTTGGAAAACCTACCGAAGTCAATGAAATTATGATTAATGAGGCACACTGCAATTCGTCAATTATCTAAGTCATTACTTTGCAGGCTTAGTGTGAGTGTGAGTGCGTGTTTTAAAACAGGAGGAATAAAAATGCCCAGTACAGAGCATTCAAAGTTTTGCAGCAATATATGTTGCAACCTTTTCATACAATTGGGTTTTCCTTTGTCAATATGAGCTATTGAGTGTAGATTAACGTGAGAAGAAAATTAATTTAAACATTTTTGATTCCATTGCAAATATATTAAACAGAAATATCACATTGACATATATATTCCGACCCTTAACTTGTTGAAGCAAAGTTTAACCGCAATTACAGCCTCAAGTCTTTCTGGGCATACTTTACACATCTCGATTTAGGTAATATCTGCCATTCATTTCTGCAGGTCCTCTCAAGCTCGGTCAGGTCAGATGGGGACCGCGGTGAACAGGTATTTTTAGGTTTCTCCAAAGATGTTCAATTGGGTTCCAGTCCGGGCTCTAGGTGGAACACTCAAAGACATTTACAGAGTTGTCCCCAAGTCTATTTTTGTGCTGTCTTGCCTGTGTGCTTACAGCCTCTGAAAAAAGAAACTAAGCTTGATGCCACCACCATGCTTCATTGTTGGGATGGTTTTGCACAGGTGATGAACGGTGCCTGGTTTTCAATCTTCATTTTATCAGACCAAATAATTTTGGTTCTTACAGCCAGTGTGTCTTAGCCTGCTTGAATTTTTTTTTCTAAAAAAAAAAAATCACCTTGTATGTGTCTTGCAGTGATGAGGAGCTTCTTTCTGGCCAGATCTCTGGAGCTCACCTACCATCAGGTTCTTGGTCACCTCTAAAACCAAGACCCTTCTCCCCTGATTGCTCAGTGTGGCCAGGCAACCATCTCTGGGAGTAGTATTGGTTATTCCAAACTCCTATTTAAAATTTATTGAGGCCACTGTGCTCTTGGAAACCTGCACTGCAACAGATTTTTTTTGTAGTCTTCTCCAGATCTGTGCCTCATCACAGTCCTGTTCCTGAGCTCTTCATGCAGTTCCTTTGACCTTATGGCTTGGTTTTGCTCTGATATTCATGTATAGTTACATTGACAAGTGTGTACCTTTCCAAATCATGTCCAGTTGATTGAATTTGCCGCAGGTGGATTCCAATCAAAGCACAGAAACATCTCAAAGACAATCAAAAGAAAAGCATGGATACTTATGTCAATGTCATATTTCATTTTTTTTTTTTTTTTTAATATATTAAAGTTTTAAAAATCTGTGTGTTGCTGTCTCATTATGGAGTATTGAGTGTAGAATGAAATGGAAAAAAAATATTAAGCAATTGTAGCGTACATCTTCAATACTGGGGTTGGAATACTTCCTGAATACCTTTTCAATTTAGAATGATTTGCTTCCTGGAGGAGACACTTGCAGGCAATAGAGTCAGGTTTATAAAGGCAAACCTACTGTGATGTTTTACAAGTGGAGTAATCACTAGAAGGAGTAATAGAATAGCTCCTTTTTCTGGTATCCTTCACCATTTTACAAATTACATGTCACGTCTTTTCTGACTCTACACTCTCTATGTTTGGTTAGGAGTGCTCTGTAGTTGGTTTACACTTTAATGTGCTTCAGTGTGTTAGGGGCATATGCAAATATTACAAGTTTTTAGAATGAAAACCATTTCTAAAACTGTGTACTTTGCCTTAAAGAGATTTTGCAAACGGACAAGTTGTTCAAAATGGAACATTTTTTTAATACAATGTTTCTTTAAAAAAAATTAAAATGTCCTCTGACCTATATTCAGACATTAAAATGCCATCTTGTCCTAGGTTAGTGAAATTCCCATGTTATGTGTACCCTTACGTTTTAGTCTAAACATAGATACAATGTTCCCATGTGAAATGACCAAGTTATGGAATTGTATCTTTGCCATGTTAAGGTAGGTCCTAACATGACCTAATTGAAAATCTAAGGTATAAATATGTGTACTTATTAATATTAGGACACCGAGGAGAGAATTGTGGATGCAGAGACGCTGTTCCATCATCATCTGTTCCATGACTGAGAGGTTGATTTGTTCAAGAGGGTTTGTTATTCTATTTTGTAGATATTGCAAGCATATACTTTACGGTTATAAACTCTGCTATAAATTATTTCAATTGATTATTACGTTTTATATGTCTATATTTATATTTTTTATTTAATAAAATATTTAAAAAGACAAGACTTTATTGCTTTCAAGACGATCCCAATTTTATATTGTGTTCTCAATTATTTATATATTTTAAATAGAGGAACTCTTACTAAGTTTATCATATTATGGCTCAGATATCCGTACGGTTAGCCCAGCAGTCCCCTAGCCATCAACTAATTTTTCCATAAATCTGGGGTTTTTTTTGGTCCTAGGGTGGAATTCAGAATTATGAATCAAAGCATACTCCCCCCATTCTGTTCATAAATCAAGTGAAAAATGTACAAATAGAAAAATAAACTGGAGGAGCAGGAAAATACATCTAATACTTATTGAATATAGGAGAATATATATATAAATACATTTTCTCGATTGATCTGTGAATAAAGTCAATATTTAGTGGCTTCCCCCTAGCCTTCAATCCACTTTTTTTTTGGCGACACCAGCAGACCTCCAAATAAGTATATCACATTGTGTGGCGGTGTTTTTAATTGCGCACCCTGTACTTTGTACTTGTTTTTAAACAAAATAAATGGTTTGTCCATTGCCCATTTTGGTTGTTTTGTGAAACATCCGTATAATACGTGTTCATTCCATTCTTTTTCTGCTCAAACGTTTGTGCCAACACCATGCATGAGTGAATTAGTATAATATTACTTGTTTGTTTTTATACATCCAAGTTTCCACTGTATGCAAATACTTTTTCTTATAACTTTTCCCACACAAAAAACATTCTAGAACTAACCATTTTTTGAGAGGTTTCTATTACACACTAGTTTCTGCAAACAAGTAAATTGTTATATATATATATATATTTGTGTGTGTGTATGTATGCATACATGTGTGTGTATATGTACATATACATATAAATGGGTCGATGTATGTGTAGGCACAGGTATTGGTGCTTGTGTGTGTATGTACATATATTTGTGCATTTGGTTGTATTTATATGCATATTGTGGTATGGACTTGTGTATATTGTGTATGTACTTGTATATATTGTGTATGCTTTTACATATACACTACTTGTGTATATGTACAATTGTGTGAGTGTAAGTGTGTGTGTCTGTGTATGCTGGCTATAGGCCTTTGTGCATATCCTGTAACTCTTGGATGGGAATTCATGCATTCTTAATATAAGTATTTTTTTTTTTTTTTTACTCTCCCCTTCTAGCACCATCTTCTGCACGGTTTGCTTGTTTTTTTTCTCTCTCCCTCCTTACTCTGATCTTCACACAAGATATTTCTCTGCGAGAATGCGGTCTCTTTTCTACCAAACTTGTGTCTTATCTGCACTCATGTCGCTTTAACCTCTGTATCACAACTCGACTTGAGAAAGGGAGGTTCTCCCGAAAGCTTGTCATTAAACAATTATGTTAGTCCAAAAAAAAGGTATTACAAGATAAAAATGTTCTGTTTTTTTACACATATATACACACACATAGAATATATATATATATATATATATATATATATATATATATATATTATATTTGTGGTCGTATACAATAAGCAGAGTTATAGTAATGGTGGTGTAAGTCGGTTGTGGTGTCCCTCAACAGACGTTCGGGTAGGCCTGTAAAAGAGGGCCTACCAAGATGAATGGCTTAGGACCAAGAAGAAACTGGAGATCCATATCGGAAACCGGTATCGTAGCCCAGAAAATATTTTTCCTTTTCCTGATACACTGGACTACGTCTGCGGGAAAGCCTAACTGCAATGAAATTAAGTCTAATGTATTTCCAGAAATTAAAATCAAAAGGTTGATCGAGACAGCGGGGTTCCAGAGGTTGTACCAGATACAAAAGACACATCTGGTTCAGGGTATGGCATTCGGTACCATAATTATTACACTCATGTAGATAATGTATTACTAAAGGACAGTACTGACGTACAAGAGGAGCCTACAGAGAGATTATGCAACTATATCGAATAGTTTCTTCAATACATGTGCCTACACATACATCGACCAATATATATGTATATGTACATATACACACATGTATGCATACACACACACACACACACACAAATAAAAAAAAAATATATAATAATAATAATTTACTTGTTCGCAGAAACTAGTGTGTGATAGGAACCTCTCAAAGAATGGTTAGTTCTAGGTCCTTCTTGTAGAAGGACGCATAGTGGTAACGCATAATTAGACACAGCACTACTAGGTATCTCTTTCATATCCATATTGACAATCATAAGTTCTATTATTTAGGTTTCTACTATCCCTACTTATCATCCTGTTAACATTTTAATCCTTAACCACAACACAGGTACTTTATACCCTTACCTCAATATGCACTTACATCATTAGTGATGTACCGAACTGTTCGCCAGCGAATAGTTTCTGGCGAACATAGCGTGTTCGCGTTCGCCGCGGTGGGCGAACACATGCGCGGTTCGATCCGCCCCCTATTCGTCATCATTGAGTAAACTTTGACCCTATGCCTCACGGTCAGCAGACACATTCCAGAAAATTAGCAGCAGACCCTCCCTTCCAGACCCTCCCACCTCCTGTACAGCATCCATTTTAGATTCATTCTGAAGCTGCATTCTTAGATAGAGGAGGGAAAGTGTAGCTGCTGCTCATTTGATAGGGAAATTGATAGCTAGGCTAGGGTATTCAGTGTCCACTACAGTCCTGAAGGACTCATCTGATCTCTGCTGTAAGGACAGCACCCCAAAAAGTCTGCTTTTTTTTTTTTTTGTGTAATGTAATTGCAGTTGCCTGCCTGCCAGCTTCTGTGTCAGGCTCACAGTGGATACTGTGCCCACTTGCCCAGTGCCACCACTCATATCTGGTGTCACAATAGTTGTCTGCAAGCGTCTGGGTGTCAGGCCTTCAGCGTGTACTCTGACAACCTCTGCAAGTGCACTTTGCCACTCATATCTGGTGTCTCTATAGCGTGCCTTTAAAAAGAAAAAAAGTTTTTCACTGTAAGCTAATAGCAGTCAGTGTCCTTAAAGCGGGTGTCAGGCCTTCAACGTGTACTCTGCCAACCTCTGCAAGTGCACTTTGCCACTCATATCTGGTGTCACTATAGCGTGCCTTTAAAAAGAAAAAACGTTTTTCACTGTAAGCTAATAACAGTCAGTGTCCTTAAAGCGGGTGTTAGGCCTTCAGCGTGTACTCTGCCAACCTCTGCAAGTGCACTTTGCCACTCATATCTGGTGTCACTATAGCGTGCCTTTAAAAAGAAAAAAAGTTTTTCACTGTAAGCTAATAACAGTCAGTGTCCTTAAAGCGGGTGTCAGGCCTTCAGCGTGTACTCTGCCAACCTCTGCAAGTGCACTTTGCCACTCATATCTGGTGTCTCTATAGCGTGCCTTTAAAACCAAAAAACTTTTTCCACTGTTATAGATTGAATAGCAGTTAGTTGTCTTCAAGCGGGTGTCAGGCCTACAGCGTGTACTCTGCCAACCTCTGCCAGTGCACATTGCCACTCATATCTGGTCTCACAGTAGCTTGCATGCATAGTACCACTAATCCAAAAAAAAAAGTGACAGGCAGAGGCAGGCCACCCCGCAGGGGCCATCGTGGTCGTGGTGCTGTGATTCCCTTTTGCCCTAGAATAATGCCCAGTTTTCAGAGGCCACGTACCCTGAACTTGAAAAGTTCTGAGGACATAGTTGACTGGCTAACACAGGACACCCAATCTTCTACAGCTTCCGCTCGGAACCTTGACGCACCATCCTCCTCCAGCTTAGCTTCGGGCACCTCTCAAGATGCCACCACCAACTCTAGCACCACAGCCGCTTCACTTGGTATGTCAGAGGAGTTATTTACACATCCGTTTGAAGAAATGAGTGATGCGCAACCATTATTGCCAGAGGATGTAGATAACAGGGATATGTCTCAGGCAGGCAGCATTACACACATGGACGTACGGTGTGATGATGATGATGATGATGATGTTGTACCCGCTTCTGCTTCCTTTGCTGAGTTGTCAGATACAAGTGGTTGATGATGACGATGCGTCCATGGATGTCACGTTGGTGCCCGCTCGGCAAGAAGAAGAACAGGGTGAAAGTTCAGATGGGGAGACAGAGAGGAGGAGGAGGAGATGAGTTGGAAGCAGGGGGAGGTCATCGCAAGGAGCTAGTGGCACAGTCAGACAGCATGCATCGGCACCCGGGGTCAGCCCGACAGCACGCCAATCAACGCATGCTGTGTCCACCACCAGAATGCCGTCATTGCAGAGCTCAGCAGTGTGGCATTTTTTTGTGTGTGTCTGCCTCTGACAACAGCGATGCCATTTGCAACCTGTGCCAAAAGAAACTGAGTCGTGGGAAGTCCAACACCCACCTAGGTACAACTGCTTTGCGTAGGCACATGATCGCACATCACAAACGCCTATGGGATCAACACATGAGTACAAGCAGCACACAAACTCAAAGCCACTATTCTCCTCCTGGTCCAGCATCTTCAGCCACGTCAACCACTGCTGTCCTCCTTGCCCCCTCTCAACCATCCGCCACTCCGTCTCTCGCTCTGAGCAGTTCCTGCTCATCTGCCCACAGTCAGGTGTCTGTCAAGGACATGTTTGAGCGTAAGAAGCCAATGTCAGAAAGTCACCCCCTTGCCCAGCGTCTGACAGCTGGCTTGTCTGAACTATTAGCCCACCAGCTTTTACCATACAAGCTGGTGGAGTCTGAGGCATTCAAAAAATTTGTGGCTTATGGGATACCGCAGTGGAAGGTACCCGGACGAAATTTCTTTGCACAAAAGACAATCCCCAACCTGTACTCGATTGTGCAAAAGGAAGTAATGGCATGTCTGGCACACAGTGTTGGGGCAAGGGTCCATCTGACCACTTATACCTGGTCTGCAAAGCATGGTCAGGGCAGGTATATCACCTACACTGTGCATTGGGTAAACCTGCTGACGGCTGCCAAGCATGGAATGCATGGCTCTGCAGAGGAGTTGGTGACACCACCACGACATGCAGGCAGGCCTGCTGCCACCTCCTCTACTCCTCCTACTCCATCCTCTTCCATAACCTCCTCGGCTGAGTCCTCTTCTGCTGCTGCGTCTTGCTCCACATCAACGTCACCCCCCAGCTCCCCAGGTACTATTCCACATCCCGGATACGGCAGTGTCACGCCGTCTTGGTTTTGACTTGCTTGAAAGCAGAGAGTCACACCGGACAAGCACTCCTGTCCGCCCTGAATGCACAGGTGGAAAAGTGGCTGACTCCGCAGCAACTGGATTTCGGCAAAGTGGTTTGTGACAACGGAACAAATTTGTTGGCGGCATTGAAGTTGGGCAAGTTGACACATGTGCCATGCATGGCACATGTGTGTAATCGATCGTACAACGCTTTGTGCATAAGTACACAGGATTACAGGACGTCCTAAAGCAGCCCAGGAAGGTGTGTGGCAATTTCAGGCGTTCCTACACGGCCATGGCGCACTTTGCAGATATCCAGTGGCGAAACAACATGCCAGTGAGGCGCTTGATTTGCGACAGCCCGACACGTTGGAATTCAACACTCCTAATGTTCGACCGCCTGCTCCAACAAGAAAAAGCCGTTAACGACTATTTATATGACCGGGGTGCTAGGACAGCCTCTGGGGAGCTGGGATTTTTTTTTGCCACGTTACTGGACGCTCATGCGCAATGCCTGTAGGCTCATGCGTCCTTTAGAGGAGGTGACAAACCTAGTCAGTCGCACCGAAGGCACCATCAGTGACATCACCTGGAGCGTGCCCTGCGAAGAGTGCTGGATCAGGCCGTAGATGAGCGTGAAGAGGAAGAGTTGTGGTCACCATCACCACCAGAATCAGCTTATCAGCATCGCTTGCTGGACCTGCGGCAACGCTGGAAGAGGATTGTGAGGAAGATGAGTCAGAGGAGGAATGTGGCTTTGAGGCGGAGGAGGAAGACCAACCACAACAGGCATCCCAGGGTGCTCGTTGTCACCTATCTGGTACCCGTGGTGTTGTACGTGGCTGCGGGGGAAGAACATACCTTCAATGACATCAGTGAGGAGGAGGAACGGGAAATGAGTAGCTCGGCATCGAACCTTGTGCAAATTGGGTCTTTCATGCTGTCGTGCCTGTTGAGGGACCCTCATATAAAAAGGCTGAAGGAGAACGACCTGTACTGGGTGTCCACGCTACTAGACCCCCTGTATAAGCAGAAAGTGGTGGAAATGTTACCAAATTACCACCAGTCGGAAAGGATGCAGCATTTGCTAAATAAAGTAAAAAGTATGCTTTACACAGCGTATAAGGGTGATGTCACAGCACAACGGGAATCTAACAGGGGAAGAGGTGAAAGTCATCCTCTGTCAGGGTTTCTTTGCTGTTTTAAACAGCAACCCTTTCTGTCTCAGTGATTGAGTTTTCAGCTGCAATTACTATGAGCTGCTTCTGCTTGTTGCCACGGTTACTCACCTGTGAGTAGTAATCAACCCTGCTGCTAATCAGTTCTGCCTATTTAAGCAGCTAAGCCCAGAACCTCCTTGCCCTTGCGTGGTTTCCTGTTCCCCAGAAGTCTCCTTGTTCCTGTGTTTCCTGTTTGCTCCTGGTTCCTGACTCCGGCCTTGTTCCTGACTCCGCTGCTCTCCGTGCTCGTGATCCTGGCTTGTCTGACTACCCGCTCTGGTGACTGACCCCTGCTTGATTCCTGGACTTTGCTTTTGTTATTTATTTTGTTATTTATTAATAAAGGTGTGTTTGCATCTACTTCTGTCTCTGTCTGGTTCCTGGTCCCTGACATCCTCCTCCTCCCACGACCACGCCGGCAAGGACAGTATCCAACCTTGTGCAAATGGGGAGTTTGCGGTTGTGCAAATGGACTGTTTGCGGTTGTTTGCAGTGCGTTAAACGGGGAGTTTGGTCTGTCACTGTGAAGCGGGCGTAACCCTTACACTACCTGATCGATACAACATCATACAGTAGGTCCCCCCCTCATTATTTTTATGGCCCCCACCTACCGCTCATGGGTGGGGGCGGGCGGGAGGACAGTAGGTTCCCCCCCATTGTGATTTATGGCCCCCACCCACCGCGCAGGGGTGGGGGCCAGGGGGGGGGGAGTTGAGGACAGTAGCCCCCCCCCCCCTTTATCCTTATTTGCTGAATATTCCCCTGTATAACAATGTTTGGCATTTAGTGAATATTCCCTATTCTGCTCTGTGTCAGTGTGTATCAGTGTCTCTGAGGACAGGTGTCAATCCATATCTGCCAAGTGACCCTATGTAGGAGGAACAGTCCCTATTCTGCTCTGTGTCAGTGTGTATCAGGGGCTCTGAGGACAGGTGTCAATCCATATCTGCCAAGTGACCCTATGTAGGGGGAACAGTGTCTATTCTGCTCTGTGTCAGTGTGTATCATGGTCTCTGAGGACAGGTGTCCATCCATATCTGCCAAGTGACCCTATGTAGGGGGACCAGTCTCTATTCTGCTCTGTGTCACTGTGTATCATGTCTCGGAGGACAGGTGTCAATCCATATCTGCCAAGTGACCCTATGTAGGGGGAACAGTCCCTATTCTGCTCTGTGTCAGTGTGTATCAGGGTCCCTGAGGACAGGTGTCAATCCATATCTGCCAAGTGACCCTATGTAGGGGGAACAGTCCCTATTCTGCTCTGTGTCAGTGTGTATCAGGGATCATCAGGATAGGTGTCAATCCATATCTGCCAAGTGACCCTATGTAGGGGGAACAGTCCCTATTTTGCTCTGTGTCAGTGTGTATCAGGGGCTCCGAGGACAGGTGTCAGTCCATATGTCAAGGTGTCAATATGTCATATGTCAGGTGTCAATCCATATCCATTGTGATTTAGGAATGTTAGGTGATTTAGGCCCTTTATGGATTAAAACCAGACTCTGCATCAACTGTGTAATTTTCCATGGGAATTTTGCCATGGATCCCCCTCCGGCATGCCACAGTCCAGGTGTTAGTCCCCTTGAAACAACTTTTCCATCACTATTGTGGCCAGAAAGAGTCCCTGTGGGTTTTAAAATTCGCCTGCCCATTGAAGTCAATGGCGGTTCGTCCGGTTCGCCAGTTCGCGAACGTTTGCGGAAGTTCGGGTCCGCCATTCGCGAACCGAAAATGTTGTGTTCGCGACATCACTATATATCATACTGGACATATTTACTAGCTCTAGTTTACTAGCAGAAAGCAAAATATGTAAGATATAGTAAGTGCCTGTGACAGGAGTAGTGAGTTATACAAGGCTTAGGTAAACCGTGACAGACCTGAATATGGTTAAATGTGTAATCAGGGGTTCTTGGTTCTCAGGAGTGCAGCGAAATGGTCGTAAAGGAAGTAATTGTGTGGGCATAACAAGGCTGAGAGGAATAGTCAACCGTAGTGACGGGGTTGTAGTTGACCGTTGTAAAGCTGGAAATGTTATATGTAATTTCCCAAATGTGTGGCAGAAATTGTGTCGTAGTGGATTGCCCACAGAGAGCCATATGTAATGAATGGAGTGAAGGCTTAGTGAGGGCCGCGTGTAGAGTGTCAGGAAGGCCGAAATTAGGTTGTAGATGTAAGCCCACCTGGGACCGCATAAAGCTTCTGTAAGTGAAGGCCTAGTAAGATCCATGTGTCATGGTACAGGGGTAGAAGGCAGAGAGAGCTCATTACTATTCATGAGTAGCGGGGTAGCCATTTAAGGGCAGTATGAGAATTAGCGGGTGTATGGAGTGATATGATGTTGGTTGGTTAATGGTTGTTGAGCTGTAGATCAGTTGCAATTTACACAGTGATGCAAAATGGCAGATCTGCTCCATATCATAACTTGTATAACAAACTTGAACTGTGAGAGGCCCGAATGGTCGGACTGTTAGAGATGATAATGGTGAGATATTTGAGTAACATGGCAGTGATCGTAGTAGGTTGCCCACTGAGGGCCATATGAAGCATATGTTGTGGAAGGCCAAGTGAGGACCTAATATAAACGTACATGTGTGATGTCCTGCATCTCTCATGGGGACGTAATAATTTTACCTTTATTTTTTTTAATGAAAAGTTGTGTCTTTTTTTCTTCATGAAAGATTGTTCCTCATTTTTTTTTTCATGAAAGGTTGGGCTTTTTTTAGATTCTCTACATGTAAGCATTTACCACTCTATTGATAAGTATACATACTGTTTTCACACTGTTTAGCACACCCTTCACTTGCCTATGATAGTGAAGGCCAAATGAGGGCTCAACATAACTATACCTAGATGCAGGGTGGCCAAAAGAGGGCCTAATGAGAAGTTACAGGTGCATAATGATACAATTGAATGCGGTTTAATGAATGTTGAAAATATTTGAGTAGACCAGTTGCAATGTAGTATGTTATTGGTGACACCCATGTGGCATGTCTTGATTTGAAGTTTAAAAATAACATATTTAGATGAAGGTCGTGAATATGTCCGTATAACCATAGAACAGACATAATTATGACCAACATTATGTTAAAGTACACTTGACCAGGCCTGTGCGGAGCCCAGTAAGGGCTTAAACAATGTAAGTAGTGATGGACAGTGAATTAACAGGCAGTACCATAACTGCTAACCACATGTACAGGACCAGGTTTGGACTTGACATAAATTTAGACAGTCAGCAGCAACAGCTAGCCACATAGCTATTATGTAGGCCCAATGAGTGCCTGAATACCCAGATGGCAAACATATAGAATACATATAGGCATGGGCGTCCGCAGGGGGGGCAAGGGGGGGCACTTGCCCCCCCCTGGCTTTTTCAGCTTGTTCTGCTATTTTTCGTGTGAGATTTAAAATTAACTGCAATACCGGCGCCGGCCAGTAGGTGGTGCTGTGTATGGAGAGAGACAGGGATAGGAAGCTGCAGCTATCCCTGCTTCTCTCTGCTGATTGAAACCGCAGGGGAGCAACACATGCAGCCAGAGACAGCCTACAGATCAGGTAAGTGAGGGATGGGGTGGGGTGGGGTGGGGGTTAAAATAGCCTATAGATTAGGGAAGTGAGGGATGGGGGGAGGGCAGCCTATAGATTAGGGGAGTAAGGCATGGGGGGCAGCCTATAGATTAGGGGAGTAAGGCATGGGGGGGCAGCCTATATATTAGGGGAGTGAGGGATGGGGGGCAGCCTATATATTAGGGGAGTGAGGGATGGGGGCAGCCTATAGATTAGGGGAGTGAGGGATGGGGGGGCAGCCTATATATTAGGGGAGTGATTGATGGGGGGGGGCAGCCTATATATTAGGGGAGTGAGGGATGGGGGGGCAGCCTATATATTAGGGGAGTGAGGGATGGAGGGGCAGCCTATATATTAGGGGAGTGAGGGATGGGGGGCAGCCTATATATTAGGGAAGTGAGGGATGGGGGGGCAGCCTATATATTAGGGGAGTAAGGCATGGGGGGGCAGCCTATATATTAGGGGAATAAGGCATGGTCGGGCAGCCTATATATTAGGGGAGTAAGGCATGGGGCAGCCTATATATTAGGGGAGTAAGGCATGGGGGGCAGCCTATATATTAGGGGAGTAAGGCATGGGGGGCAGCCTATATATTAAAGGGGTAAGGCATGGGGGGCAGCCTATATATTAGGGGAGTAAGGCATGGGGGGCATCCTATATATTAGGGGAGTAAGGCATGGGGGGCAGCCTATATATTAGGGGGGTAAGGCATGGGGGGGCAGCCTATATATTAGGGGGGTAAGGCATGGGGGGCAGCCTATATATTAGGGGAGTAAGGCATGGGGGGCAGCCTATATATTAGGGGAGTAAGGCATGGGGGCAGCCTATATATTAGGGGAGTAAGGCATGGGGGGGCAGCCTATATATTAGGGGAGTAAGGCATGGGGGGCAGCCTATATATTAGATGGGTAAGGCATGGGGGCAGCCTATATTAGGGGAGTAAGGCATGGGGGGCATCCTATATATTAGGGGAGTAAGGCATGGGGGGGCAGCCTATATATTAGGGGCGTAAGGCATGGGGGGCAGCCTATATATTAGGGGAGTAAGGCATGAAGTGGCAGCCTATATATTAAGGGAGTAAGGCATGGGGGCAACCTATATATTAGAGGAGTAAGGCATGGGGGGCAGCCTATATATTAGAGGAGTAAGGCATGGGGGCAGCCTATATATTAGGGGAGTAAGGCATGGGGGCAGCCTATAGATTAGGGGAGTAACGCATGGGGGGCAGCCTATATATTAGGGGAGTAAGGCATGGGGGGAGCCTATAGATAAGGGGAGTGAGGCATGGGGCGCAGCCTATAGATAAGGGGAGTGAGGCATGGGGGGCAGCCTATAGATTAGGGGAGTGAGGCATGGGGGGCAGCCTATAGATTAGGGGAGTGAGGCATGGGGGGGCAGCCTATAGATTAGGCGAGTGAGGCATGGGGGGGCAGCCTAAAGATTAGGCAAGTGAGGCATGGGGGGCAGCCTAAAGATTAGGCAAGTGAGGCATGGGGGGCAGCCTATATATTAGGGGAGTAAGGCATGAAGTGGCAGCCTATATATTAAGGGAGTAAGGCATGGGGGGCAGCCTATATATTAGAGGAGTAAGGCATGGGGGGCAGCCTATATATTAGAGGAGTAAGGCATGGGGGCAGCCTATATATTAGGGGAGTAAGGCATGGGGGGCAGCTTATAGATTAGGGGAGTAAAGCATGGGGGGCAGCCTATATATTAGGGGAGTAAGGCATGGGGGAGCCTATAGATAAGGGGAGTGAGGCATGGGGCGCAGCCTATAGATAAGGGGAGTGAGGCATGGGGGGCAGCCTATAGATTAGGGGAGTGAGGCATGGGGGGCAGCCTATAGATTAGGGGAGTGAGGCATGGGGGGGCAGCCTATAGATTAGGCGAGTGAGGCATGGGGGGGCAGCCTAAAGATTAGGCAAGTGAGGCATGGGGGGCAGCCTAAAGATTAGGCAAGTGAGGCATGGGGGGCAGCCTAAAGATTAGGCAAGTGAGGCATGGGGGGGCAGCCCATAGATTAGGCAAGTGAGGCATGGGGGGGAGGGGTGCTAAATGAAGAGTCTGCAAGGGGCAGGGGCAGCAAGGAGCAGGAAGGGTCTGCAAGGATCAGGGGCAGCAAGGAGCCTGAAGGGTATGCAAGGAGCAGGGGCAGCAAGGGGCAGGAAGGGTCTGCAAGGAGCAGAACGGGACAGAAGGAGCACAAAGGTAAAGGAGCAGAAAGAATCAGAAGGAGCACAAATGTAAAGTAGAAGAAGGAGCAGAAAGGGACAGCAAGGAGCACAAAGCTAAAGTAGGAGAAGGAGCAGAAAGGGTCTGCAAGGAGCAGAAAGGAATCAGAATGAGAAAGGAGCAGAAGGGCGCAAAATAAGCAGAAAGGAGCAGAAGGAGCCAAATATAGAAGACAGTGTCAGAAGAAAAAGAAGACTGTCAAATGAAGGAAAAGAAAAGGAGATTGGAGCAGGAAGGACAAAGGAAGTGAACCCTCCACTTTATTCTGGACACCACATCATAAGGCTTTGGTACCTGGGCCTGGCAGGGAAACTCTGGACCTTCTCATCTCCCGAGGTAAAAAAAAATATCAGTGTTAATGTGTTCACTTTTATTTACTGAGTGTCAGGAAGCACAGAGTGCCGCTGGGTAGGGGTGTTGTTGATTGGCTAGAGCGGTCAACTAGCACTCTAAGCCAATCAGTAGCTCCCCATTCATAAAAAAGTTAAAAAAAAAAAATTAAGAACTGGGAACTAGCGATTGGCTTAGAGCGTCAACTGTCAACTCTAGCCAATCAGCGGCACCCATGCCTGACGTCAATCTGCACTTCCTGACACTCCGTTTCAGATGCTGAATACCACTGAGGGACCTGGAGCTGGAGGAAGCCTTTGAGGTTATACCATTTGAGAGCGGTTTAACCCCTTAAAGGAAAGAGCACCCAGGGGCTTCCTGGCATCATAGCATTTTCATTTAGATGAAGTTGTTATGGTGACCAGAATGTTCCTTTAATTTGCTTAAAGGAACACTATAGTGTCAGGAATACAAACATGTATTCCTGACACCATAGTTGTGAAAACGCTATTCACCCTGGCTTTATGTCATAATCACTATGCTCCTCCCCTTCATGACACTGTCAAAAAGGGGCCAAGCATAGATGTCATTACAATTATGCCCCCCCCTGGAAAAATTCCTGCTGATGCCCATGCATATAGGTACTTATGGTGAACATAAGTAACAAATGCTGATCTGTTCAAAGCTGACAAGTATAACCAAGGCCATATGGGCCGACAACAATAATCTGCAAATATAAAAAACTAAATATATAGCATAGCATTAAACATTAAAATGCAGGGTAATTGCATATGATAAAATTGATATGACCAAATGAGGGCCAAATACAGTAAGCAGAATGCATTAACCTTATAGAGGTATCACTATGATGCTATGTATGAAAATAGGCCAAATTCACGTTTGTAGTGAAAATCGACATATCTGAATGACGGTAGAATACGGACTGAACTGCGAACGCCTCCCTAGCTAGTGAAAGACTAAACATGGGGCAAATACATGTTGAATGTCAAGGACAGCGTGGCCCAAGACGGGCTGAGTGAACAAACTTACGGTTTTGTTGTAATAAACTCGCAAACAACAACTCCTCCCACAATTACAGGCTTTACCTTCTCATATATACAAACATATTATATACATACATACAAACATATACACACACACACAGTAAAGACAGGAGCACTCTTTTCCAATATATATTCAATTAATTCACGATTTTTCCATCAATGTTTTGACACTCCTGTGTCTTTATTTTTGTCGGGGTTGAGTGCCATTTAAACTCGTCTGAGCAGAGCCCTCATCTACCTTTTGTTCCTGTATCATTTTGTAATTGTCCCATTTATTGTTACATTTTTCCCTCCCATAATATTGTAAAGCACTGCTGAATAAGTTGGCACTATATAAATACCAATAATAATAATAATATTACGTATATACCATATACGGTATAGTTAGAAAGGTCTGTACTATGGGTTTTTCTGAAATACAAAACCCTTGAGTGCTCCTGCAATCTGACTTTCCAAGCACGAAGGGTAAACATCTATTTATTTTATTATCAGTGTCTAGTATCTAGGTCATTTGTTCGGATTAATACATAGCAGTCGGAATAATTCATTTATTAAAAGGCTTCTTTAATCTCCAGCTGCCATTTCACAGAATCTGACCTGATCGTTCCTGAAAAATTGCTTCATTTTAAGTTACTTAAATGTGGAGAGTCTGCTGTGAATTTTGATTTGATTTACGATTTTCCTTTAATATCCGCTTTAAATCATGCAATCACCTTACAATATCCTTCATATAGCAGTAGCTGACCTCTATACCAACTATTTTGTCATTGCTAGTTCTTTTATATCATTGAAATGGTGAGAGAAGGATGTGATTTTTGCAAGTAACCAGGACAGGAACCACACAATTACTGACCTAGGTAACATGTAGCTATTGTCATTTTGGAATTGACCTACAATTTGGAGATCTTCGGTAATAGTTACTATACAAATACACACACATATACAAACACGCATGTGTGTGTGTGTATATATATATATATATATATATATATATATATCCCCAAATATTTAAACAAGAATGTGGGCATTCGTAAGTCTTCGTTAATTGAAAAAAAATCATTGTTTTTTTATTCGTGCAGTGTCAACGTTTCGGAACTGCATTTGATCCTTTCTCAAGACCTCAACATCTTGAGAAAGATTTTGAAAGCAGGTCCGAAACATTGACACTACACGAATAAATAATTCTTAAAATTATTATTGACATTTATATAGCGCCAAATAATTTCGCAGCACTCTCAATATTAGAAAAGGGGGGAAATGTAACATCCAAACTCATTAGGTCTAAAAATACATACTTAAAAGGTTAATCATCTATTAGTGTAGTATGAAACGTATCCTGAACAACTTTGCCCAATATATGCATCCTGAAAACTACTGATCCTGGGCAAGCTTATTTTATTTCCCACATGTAAATGGTCATTATTTGATACACATTTGTCTAATTGCTCTGATATTTAACTTCTCATGTAAAGGAAATTTAAAAATAAATATCCAATTTAGAGATTAATTTACAGTACTGGGATTTGGATTATTGCCATTATATGTATCCAACTCCCCCAAAATCTACATGGTGCAAAACATGAACCCTGTACGGCACATACTGTAATGGTAGAGGTCAACTTACCTTCTTTGGTACATATTAAAGACACTCTGCTTTGGCTTTCACAGGTTTGCCTAAGGAAAAAAAAAGCATGCTATTATTATGCGGATGTTGAAGGCGCTGCTTCCCTCTTCTTACACAATACCTATCAACGACCACAAAGGAGAGACTCTGGTTTCGGTTGTTCAAGCTGCCTACCCAAGTATTGCGTTGTTTTAGCCGCCTATCCATATATGAAACTGTACTTATGTTTGTAACTGTGTGTGTCTGTGTTTGTGCAAAAGCACTGTCCATTTTCTAAAAATAAAATTATTATTACAATTTGAGTTAAATATATAAGTAGGTAGCAAGTGAGAATTTTTATAATTGATGCAAGGATGGTAAATGCAATTGATGAAAAAATATTGGATTGAAAAATGTTGACATTTCATATGTGAAATACATTTTTTTTCATAATTTAAAAAATATGGCGTGTTTGTAAATAAGGATTTCAACATGTTGAAAGAAAATAGCAGTATATATAGATCATTCACAGATGTCGTCATGTAGTAAAAAACATAGCCTATATCTGGCCAGAATTAAACATTCGTGCAAACGAGAGGACAGACACAGGGAGCACAAACGTTTTTCCGAACTACTCCAAATGAGACAAAGGCAAGAAAGTTCTTTGTACATTGTAACATTCCAAAAAAAATGAAACCTGAGAATTGTACACGAGGCATGGCTACACTTAAAAGGACCCTATAGGCGCCCAGACCGCTTAATCTCTATGAAGCGGTCTGGGTGCCATTTTGTTTTACAGGAACGGCAATATTTACATTGCAGGGTTTAAATGCCTCTAGTGGAGGGGAGCACCAAAAAGTAAGAATTGCCTCAAGGGAAGAACAACAATAGTTCAATCAGAACTGTTATTGGCAGTAGAGTATAATGGGTAGGGCTATTTAAATATACAGTTTTCTGTTGGGTGTAGACAGCACTTTTTTGGTGCTCCCATTTGTGGAACATTTTCATTAACTTTAGAGTTTTAAGGAATGTGGCTAAAACTAGATTTTCTGACAACTTTTCCACAGTGTAAAATCGATCTATGTGGGGTCGATTACACATTTTTGGGGGTTCCAGCTTGGGAAACAATTCCATACCAGCTCTTTACTTTCTGACTTTGCTGCTCGATGAAAAATTTCAATTCAAGGGACAATTGCTTGCCCACCCATGAATCTATATTTGCAGCCATTATGTGTAATGTATGCCCACACATTTACATTGTTACTCACTAAATAGAAGATTGTTGAGAATTTAAAACTTCGATCTGGTAAAGTAGTTGACTTGGATAGTGCTATTTTGGTCCAATGTTATTTTGCCTGAAAATTTTCCGGTCAGTTCCTGTTTGGGTCCTAATATTCTAAAGGATGCTGGAATGTATTAAAGAGGAACTTCATTTCTTAGGGCTTTTAATATTATGTTTAAGTTTGCCTGTATTTAAAAAAAATACGTATTTGTGAGATGTGGAAAATTTAATTCAGAAATCCACACCTCTTTATTCTGCAAATGGACACCTCAATCTTAGCCCTCTGTTGGTCATTTTTATTAACCTCTGTCCTTTGCTTCCTCTATGCCGACTGCCAGGTGCACTGAATCGATATGGGAGCTTTATCAAAGTGCCATCAACTCTTTTCTGTTTAATATATGAAGAGATTTTGGCACTATTTAATAAATATGTAATTTTTGTCTGTTGCTTTTTTTTTTCTATGCGACAAAATAAATGTATGATTTTTTTCAAACACTTTTGTCAGGGGACTTACTTAGGATTGACATGTTATTTCTTACCTTACAATACTGTACCACCCATTGACACTCCAGGACGGTGACACTCTAGTGAGTGGCAACATGTATTGTTTTAACAGCTCACAAAGCATTAAACTACATCATTTATATAATATATTTACTGGGAGCTGTCATATGTAAAAGTGAGTTTGTCATAAAGTGAAATATTTAAGGTTTGATAACATTAGGGGGGCTATGTATAAGCATTACTCGCTTCCTCTTTAAAAGAGAGATGGTCAGGAGATTTTTTTTTTTTTTAAATTCTTTATTGTTGTTGTGCAGGTGGTTACACGTTATCAGCTGACGCCACAACAGCGTACTTAAAGGTTCATATCAGTTAGACAGTGGCATGATAAGTCGCACAATTTTATATTTTCTAGGTATATCGATTAAACATCTAAAGTGATAGAGTAAGCTTAACTAGAATACAATGAAATAAAATAACATAGTAGTTGCTCGTCGGTACTAATTTTGCTATGCTAGCGTAGTCACAATGCTTGAGCCTGTTTTTTAGTTTAGCAGTTGCTAATTAAAATATGGTAGTCATGCTGTGAGTGTATAGGCTAGGAGGTCTATAGGCTAGATAGTGGCTAACAGTGCTAAGATTTGCCTTCCATATAGAGTCACATCGCTAGTCTCTCTAGACATGTTAAAGCTCTGCTGTGTCAGTAGGTAACTAAGTGTATGCTTAATTTACCAAGCTAGTGTACATTTTGTAGGCGTTATAATCAGGCTCATTGGATTATGTATGGGATTAACAACCTGCTGTATATACTTCAATGGGCTACATTAACTAGCATTAAAATGTGCTGCATTCATAGGCAAATAGTAGTGAGAGACATAAGGTCACACAATCAGCGCATATTGGGTAGAGTGACTGCTGGAATACGGTTTAGTCCTTACGGCATGGTAAAGCGTTCAGGTAAGATGGTGTCCATCTGTATCATGGCGGATTCAGAGTTAAATAATACTGTCCGCTGTCCTGAGAGAGTCTCTGACTCAGCCAATCCCCTGACTCGGGAAGCTATTAGGACATGCGAAGAGGTAGGTGGCTGCTTTGTTCTCCTCCGTGGAGGGTCCCTACGCTTGATGGATGGCCCGTTGGCGGGAGTTGCCGCTCGGGTCTCTCCGGTAGACCTCCATTTGGTCTGAGTAGTCAGAGGTACGTTTGTAGTGGAGACTCCTTTGCTGGCTGTAACCGACTACTCTCCGTTGCTTCTTAGTGGTTTGCTGCTTTGTGAGGTGTCGCCTGGTTGATTTAAGTGCGGCAGTTCTTAGCCTAGTGTGTGCCAGGTTCTCGGGGTTCCTCGGCTTGCGAGGGGCCTTCCGGCTGAGAGGGTGGCGGTGTGAGTGCGCCCCAGCGTGGGTCCCCCGCCTGGAGTGGGTCGGGCGGACCGCTGCCGGTACGTTCTGCTGCTTCACGAGTGAGGCTTGAGATGGAGTCCTGTGTTGTAGGTTTCTCCAAAATGCTTGGCAAATTTGATTGAACCTAGCCTCGAAGAGCCGTCTCCATTGCTGGAGCCCTGGATCCTCCGTTGTTTGCTCAGAGTGTAGTATGGCGGCCATCTTGGGCACCTCTCGTGACTTGCCGTCAGACAATGATTGTCCCCTTGTCGGGCGAGAATGTGTTTCCAGCGAGTGTACCACGCTAAAGAAGAGGTTGTACTTGCCTCTGGACATCTTGGATGTATACACTGATTGGCACAACATAACATTGAGGGATGTTTCCGGTATGCAGTAATAAGTACCTACCAAAAGTGGTGCAAGGAAGGATAACCAGTGAACAGGCGTCAGAATCACGTGTGTCCAAGTCTCATTATTGTGCGGCGGAAGGGGAATAGACTAGCCTGTCTAGTCCAATCACACAGAAGAACTACTGTAGCTCAAATTGCTGAAAAAGTTAAATCTAGCCATGATTGAAAGGTGTCAGAACACACAGTACATCTCAGTTTGCTGCGTATGGAGGTGGGTAGTCGCAGACCAGTCAGAGTGCCCATGATGACCCTCTGTCCACCACCACTAAAGATACCTTTAAAAGGAGGACCATGGAGCAATGGAAGAAGTTTGACTAGTTTGATGAGTCACATTTTCTTTTAGATCAGGTGGCTGGCCAGGTGCATGTGCATTGACTACCTGAGGAAGAGATGGCGGCAGGATGCACTATGGGAAGAAGGCAGACCAGCGGAGGTAGTTTTATGCAATGTTTTGTTGGGAAACCTTGGGTCCTGGCATGTGGACGTTACTCTGATTGATACCACCTACCTAAAGATTATTAAAGATCACGCACACCCCTTCATGGCAATTGTGTTATCTGATGGCAGCGCCCTCTTTCAGCAGTATAATGCATACTGCAAAAACTGTTCAGTAATGGTTTGAGGAACATAAAGAATTTGAGGTGTTGCCTTGGCCTCCAATTTCTCCAGATCTCAATCTGCAACTTGCAGTACTTAAAGGATCTGCTGCTAACGTCATGGTACCAGATACCATGCCTTGACGTATCACAGCTGTTTTGGCAGCAAGAGGAGTAGCTCCACATTATGATTTTAATGTTGTGGCTGCTCAGTAAATATATCAGTGTGCATTTAGTAGACTTTACTGTCTATCTTTGATTGCACCATAATAAGACTCCTAGATTGCTTACCCTTTTATAAGCAGTTCATGAAATGTCGATCCATTCTTTGCTTTCCAGTCTGTCCTCAGATGAAGCCACTGATTATGTTGTGAATGGTCGGGTTCTAGTGCAACTTCTGTCATGGACGGGCCCCTAACGCGCAAAGTAAAAATAAATCAGTCAATGTTACGTAACTCAACTTTCAGGGCTCCAATCACACACTTCCTTAGTAATCCAGTCAGAAACCGTTTAACAGACTGATAGTCTAGTGGCAGTTTGTTTGAAAATAATACAATTTCTTTAGAGCATAAAAGTTTCATGGAGACTAGATAGAGGTATATTCTCCTTTTACATTCACTATGCTTTCATATCAATACAGAATGAAACAGAAACAGCTGGTGAGTTCCTCAAGGCTTCCCCCGCCGCATTAATCCTGTAAAATAATTCCACTAGTCCCTTTTCACTAATTTATCCCAGTCCTGAAATAAAAGCAAAACAATAAAATATTGAAAACCCACTATCATTCTCTGCTAATAAATTCATGATGTGTGCCATCCATAACCACACGCTAACCCCTTCTTTTCCTGCTGTGCACTGCAGTACAACATACATTATGAAATTTACGCCCTGCTACATTATAATAAATACTTCAAACATATGTTCCACTGTTGCTTGATCCAAATCATTCATCCTATTTTATTTTTTTCAGGTCAGTGAAAGCTGCAATACATTACAATTATATAAAAACACTTTCAAGCAAAATGAAAAATTTAAAAAACAAAAACACAACATACACTATGTCACAAGCACATAGCACCGAAGTTGCCTATATTAGCCCTTCATTTCTTGATTAACTACAGCTCCCAGGATACTAGCTGTTAGCTACATCTGAGTTGACATTTGTATGTCCCACTGATCTGCGAGGATAAACCCATTTAATACACTGGTCCTTGTTAGAGAAGAATTGTTCGAGTTGCCTGACAGTGCATCTGTGAAAAGAATATCTCTTGGCAAACAAAACAAAGAAGACTGCCACATGAAAACACGTTTAGTACAACTGGCAGAGTTGACTAGCTTTGCGTGCCCAGATCCCACTCAGTAAATCGCACGCTGTATTTCGTATAATCCCCACAAGGCTTATTAAACGATTATCACGCCATGCACTTGCCAGGATTTGCTTACTAGGTGCTAATAAGCGGTTTTGAAAAATAGCGGAGTTGCCATCTACATAGCTCATCGTAATATCTTTCTTCTGCTCCTTCTGCTACGGCTACCAGGGTCATTGCCAGTGATCCCAATAAGAAACCAATACTGTAATTTATGTGATGCACCTTTATGCTGTAGACCTTTAAACCCTTGTGAACCAAACCAAATAAAAAATACCTTCACAATAAAAAATAAAATTGACACATCTACAGCACAAACTACACATTGCAGAAAGCAGTGAAATGTATTAACTCTGATGCTCAGACAATATATAGATAACTTGACCTAGGATTTTAGGCCTGTTGAATGGGTATTAAGCCAACATTAGATACAGAATAAAAATTACAAAAAAAATGTATTACAACATTTCAAAATGAAACATTTTAGAATGATGTAAGATGATTAAAAATCAAAAAGAAGAATCATACATGAACATCTATAGTGTAGGCACAGAAAAAAATATTTATTCTGTGGGATGTAGGATTGGTTTCCCTGTTGGGAACATCACATACAATGCAATCTTACACCACTTTAAAAAACTATCATTTATTTTACATTGTAATACACTTTTTTGAGGAGAAGTAATATCTTATTATTACTACAAACTACTGACCTTACCCTAAACCCATTTGCTTGCAGACCCATTGCGTTAACTCCTCCTCCCATGCATCAGCACAAACGTGATAGTCCAATGCAGACCTGTGGATGGTGAGGAAAGAGCTCTCACTTTCAGACATAGAGACTGGAAAGGAAAAAAAATAAATTCAATAATTATATATTTTTTTCTTTCCAACAATACAGGTGTAAATTAAGTAGTAAAGGTAGACTTTAGAGTTTAGTTTTGTTACAAACTGTATCTGAATTTGGGTCGATCAATTTATGGGTTTTGTTCACAGATCAAGTGAGAAGTGTAAGAGGGGTTAGGGGGGGGGAGAGGGTTGGGAGAGAATTAAAAAATAAATTAAAATCCTCCTTTTTTTTAACCTCTACTGGTTATTTTTTAATCTGTGAATCAAGTGGCGGGGAAGTGTGCCTATCTCTGTACTGCACAATATATATACATAATATTTTAATAATTTGTAGTACACTGTAGTACACCGTTTTCACACAAATATATATATATTTATTTTTTTAATTAGAAGTAAATCATCTCTTTTCAACATAGGCAGATGTCTGTTAACCGTGTGTGTGAGGTGCTATTTCTGGTTATGTCTCTATACTAGGTCTCTATACTAGGCGTTAGGTGATATTTTTGGTTAGCACCCTCCTTTAAAGTCGTGCAGCTGAGAATCCTGTTGTTACTAGCACTTGCCGACAAGGGAAATTAAAACTCTGAAACTCAAAAAATATTTTTCTACAAACTATAGAGATTTGTTCAGCAATGCTCACAATGAGACTATAGATATATCCCATTATAATTTGACTTACTGCACTTCCATTCATCTGATCTGTCTGTACAATCCACCACACCGTTACACCACCGATCACGGGATATGCACTCATGATTGGCACAAACAAGCTCATCACTTGAGCAAGATGCTGCAAAGTTAATGAATAATGTTTTACAAACCTCACGCCAGGTAATATGTTATTGTAACAAACTTATTATACAGTGAACACTGTATAAAAACAAACAAACAAAAAAATAAAAACTTACAACAGTTTTTTTCTTCCAACTCTTCAGGGCAATCTGGAAACCCATCACAAATCATTGAATGTTTGATGCACATCTTGTTCACTGGACATTCCCAAAGACCCCTTTCCATACAACCTGCCAGAGGAGAGAAGGGGTTTATAATCTAGTATTAAGTCATATTGCTTAGAAGTATGCAGTCATTAGCTAAAAATTATACAGATTACTCTCTAACCTAGGTTAATTGTTGCCTATTTATTATTTGGCTTATACATTTTTATCTTCTGTAATATGTACATGTAAAAATTTAAGTTGAGTCATATAACTGCTCTGCTTACACCTCTGCATAATAACGAAGTAAAGTAAAAAAGAAAATAAAATAAAAAATAGCAAATCATAATAATCAAACAGACTTTTCAGTGCTTTGTTGTTGTAATTGTAAACAGCTTTCGAGTGTAATTCAATTATCTTGTCATTACTGATGTGTTTAGATGCATAGTATTATTTATAAAAAGCATTTAAAACAAAGAAAAAAGCTAGGCAAATGGTCTTAAACTGTTCCACTTAAAGAGGAACTCGTTCCCAAGAATGTTACTTTTATCTTTACTTCTTATATACCTATATTAAACATACACATATTTGTGTGGTCTGAATATACAATTAAGTGTGGAAATCCAAATAATTCAAAGATATGCTTGGTGGTTAAAATGTCCAATAAAATGTCAGAAACGCGTTTCACCCTGAAATGAGGGACAATACAAACTGAGGATGCCCTCATTTTAGGGCAAAATGCTTTTTGGACATTTTAATCACCAAGGATATCCTTGAATGATTTGGCATTTATTTTATTTTTTGTTTTACTTATTCTTTTGGATGAAGAAAATCATTTTCTGGTCAAGATTCCGGATTCTCCTGGCTGAGTTGTTAATGGGCATTTTATTAACTGGAACCGCATGAGTGCAATATTATTGTTTTATTCCTGTGGCCCATACTGTACTATTGTACTTCTTTCCTCATTCTAATGGTACAGAAGCAAGAAGAAGATGGATTAGGATATCCTGTAAACTGTCCTTCTGAGTTAGATAGTTATAGTGGCTCTACGCTTGTGAGTACTACTCTTATTAGTGTTGGTCAATGTAACAAGTGTATAGACAATAAAGCACTATTACTTTGTGGTTTTTAATTCTTATTATTTTTTATTTATTTTTTAAACAGATTTCAGTTCTATTTTTCTACCTTATGTATGTGTAAAGTGTGGAAATCCAGACCACTGAATGTATCTCTATCCTGCAAGTTACTAAATCTGTTAATCATTATTATATGTTCTGTCATTGAACATACAGAGATACAGAAACAACCTATTAGGTACTGTATAAAAAGGGTATGATCTGAAAAGTGATGCAAACATGGAAAATGGGCGGAGTCACCAATCCAACAAGCCTGCGAGTTCAACTTGTTACCATGGTGACTGCTCCACTTTCAGAACATGACACTTTTTATACATTGCAGAGTTTCTGATTTAGAATACATTTAAGACATATGTATGTGATTAAATCCAATTTAGTTCAGAACAATGTTGTGTTACTAAATATCAGTTGGTGGCATTCAGCTTATAGTTCAACAACACAGTATTTTGAGATACCAAGAGTTCTTTGTGAGCAACATTGTAATTGATAGAGGTTTCCTTCTAAGGTTGTAACAATAACAACAATAACTTATTATTGCTTCCGGAGCAATAAAGTTATTTGTGTACAAGATTTCTGATTTCAATAAAATTACTATAAATTTGTTCTATGATCTGTGCGGTACCTGTGACGTATGGTATTTATCTAAGTCAGGGGTAGGCAACCTACGGCACTAGTGCCATGCACGGCACTCGAGGTGTCTTTGCACGGCACTCAAGGCTGCTAGAGACAAATAGGCTCTGGCCTATCAGGAGTCCCAGTAAAACTTCAGATATCTGCTAATCCGAAAAGGTGGTGAAAGACAATCCTCAATTTATGCATTGCAGCACGTAGAGGAAGTGATCTTAGATCACTTCACAGCACTTGTGAATAGGAATCCACACTGTAGTAGAGCAGCTCGCAGTTGCTGTTGCAGCTCCTGTCCTTGACCTGTACCTGGCCGGTCTGGTCCCCACTGGAACCTGGAGAAGCCACCCAGACTGCTAGATATACACAGGAATGCAGAATCTTGCATTCCTGTTTAATCCCTCATACAAATAGTACGGACAGCCCACACACAAACATATACATAATCTGCACAAACGCAACACCACTAACAATCCACATACATGCACACAACCCCACATGCAGTCTCTCACATGCAATACCTCAAACAGCCCCCACACACACTACCAAACACACAATGTGACATATCCATTCACACAATTCCACAAGCAGCCCCCATACACAACTCACATTCATATGTATCATACACAATACCATAAACTACTCATGAACATATACAATATAATAGCTAATATACGCAGGGCCGTCTTTAACGTGGGGCAAACTGGGCAGCTGCACCGTGAGCCCCGCTGGCCTCAACTATTTCTAACCCCCGGCCGGTAATCCGCACACTAAGGAGGCCCACCGGGTGGCCCGTGCACAAAGGGCCACCCGGTGGGCTTCTGTCAGCAGGGTCCCGGTGGCGCACTGAGGCGCTTTAACAGCGCGAGCAGGCCCCTTGCTTTTTGGCAACAGGCTGGGAGGAAGTGACGGCCGTGCATCACTTCCTCCCACAAAGAGAGGAGCGTGCGGGAAAGAAGAGTAGGCAGAGTGGATGGGGGCTGGCCTAGAGAGCCAGACCTCAACTCCCAACACCTTCAGCCACCAGCAGGAAACGTAGGAAACTGGAGGGTGGGTTTAAAAGTGTAATTTTTGTGTGTGTCAGTATATCTGTGTGTGTGTATGTCTGTGTCAGTATGTCTGTCAGTGTGTGTTAGTATGTCTGTGTGTCAGTATGTGTGTGTGTCGGTATATCTGTGTGTGTCAGTATGTGTGTGTCAGCATGTCTGTGTCAGTATGTCTGTCTGTGTGTGTGTCAGTATATCTGTGTGTCAGTATATCTTTGTGTGTGTCAGTTTGTTTGTGTGTCAGTATATCTGTGTGTGTGTGTCAGCATGTCTGTGTGTGTGTGTGTGTTAGTATGTCTGTGTGTGTGTGTCAGTAAATCTGTGTCAGTATATCTGTGTGTGTGTGTGTCAGTATGTCAGTATGTCTGTGTGTATGTTTCAGTGTGTATATATCTCTGTGTGCGTGTATATGTGCATACATCTCAGCATTCACACACTAACACTATACACAAATACACCCCGACATTCAAATTTCAACACTACGTACAAACACATGTCTGTGTTACACACCAAAATTATATGTAAATACACCCCTGAATTCAAAAACCAACACTACACAAATACATGCTTGCAGTCACGCCAACACCACATACAAACATATTCCATGTTTACATTCGAACACACAAAAACCGCTTAGTGCTAAGACCTGGAAACATGGGTAAATGGTAGAGCCCCAGCTGTCAATTACTGGAGTTGCATGACAGATGGGGATCTACCTTTTAATCACTCGTGCAACAGGGAGGCCCAAAAAAATTCTTGCACCTCTCTACTTTAGGTCCGCCACTGCGTTGAGGTGGAGGACGTGATTGCACGCCTGGGGAGGGGATACAGGGTCCAGGGGGCCCCCAAAAAATGCTTTGCCCAGGGTCCAGTCAATATTAAAGACGGCCCTGCATATATGCACAAATACAACGATACAAAGCAATTACAGTAAAAATAACACAAGCAGGATACGGCAGCATACACACCTCATTTTTTTTAAAAATAGGACCGGCACGCTATGGGACATCACAATCCTATATCGGCACAGTGCTGCTAAAAGGTTGCCTAACCCTGATCTAAGTGATAGTCTGGTATTTTACAAATATTGAAACTTTGAAAGCATTTAAATCATACAGGGGTCGTTTCTCAATTACTCTCAATGACACTACCAAATAATTTTCATGTTCAAATTAAACAGGAGAGATCTCAGCTATAAAAGCAGAGGAATGGACGGTTTACAGGCAGTTTGCAGGTTAGTTGTAACAGAGTTAATGTTTCATATTTCCCTCACCACTCTGGGATCTGTGCAGTCATGGTGGTGTGAGATACACAGATTCAAAATCGCATATCGAATGGTATCCTAATCCCACTCAATCCTTTTATCCTAATAGAGCCAGGGACAATTCCTACACCACCCGTGCAAGTCAGCAATTTATAAAGGATGTGTTTCATGAGCTTGCATATACGGAATATGAATGAGTCGATCAGCACAAGAGACATAGTCTGCCCTTCATCTGTAATGTTCGATGTGGTCAGTGGAATGTCACCGGCACACGTGCAATGCTGCTGCTGACAAACTACCTTCACTATTTATAGAGTTTGATAAGAATTGATTGGAAAGGACATTTAATCGGCATATAGCAAAAAGGCTTTTGTGATTAATTCAATTATTGTCACAAGACATTGTTTCTTACCAAGATTTATGTAGGAACAAGAAATTGAAACGTTTTGTATCCCAAGTTAAAGGAGAACAAAACACGAACAAAAAATATTATCCTTTTCAATGACATGTTACTGGGAAAAATATTTGATATGACATCCACTGACTCTTAAGGTTAACCAAGGTCAAAAACATTTCTACATTGCCCTTGAAGAACCTCATGGACCAACTGAATACTTTCTGTCAGCAAAGGATGACCTGTTTATTTGAAAATAAATAATTGTTGGCAACATACCACAGTTTTCTTCATCACTCCCATCTTGACAATCAGCTTCTCCATCACACCTTCGGGACAACAAAATACAACGTCCAGAACGGCACTTGAAATGGCTGGGTGAACACTCTGCAATGAGAAACTGTGCACGTCAAATCTGTAGAACATTTTAAAGTTTGTTCAATACAAAATATACACATAAATGGCAGTCTTTAGAGTTTGATCAGATCTACTATGGAGGATTTGAGAGGTTAATCTCTGTGTGGAAAATAAGCATCCGCATGTAGCCTCTAGTACGAAGTGTGGTCAGCTTAGGATCTCAAAAGGATTTTACCAAATTGGGACCCTATTTCTGCACATACAGTACATGTTCAATTCTCAATACCTCAGCCTGTTATTCAGTAAATCAAGATATTGTTTTATTGTTTTAACCCCTTAAGGACCAAACTTCTGGAATAAAAGGGAATCATGACATGTCACACATGTCATGTGTCCTTAAGGGGTTAAAAAAAATATATATATATAGCTAGATTGGAAAATTGTCTATTCCAGGTATTTTTCTACCTAAACTCTTTGGACCCAACATTTGCAATTTAAATATGTATATATAAAAAATATATATATTATAACTGGGGCTAGTAATGCCTTCACTTTCCACATCCTTTCTAGCTCTTCTTTCATTCCTTTGTATTTCTCCACCTTCTAATGTTCCTTCTGCCTCATGTTCTAGTCAATGGGTATTGCCACATCCACTACCAATGCAGTCTCCTGTACTCTGTCTATCATGATGTCAGATTGGTTGGCCAGTACCTTGTCTGTCTGGATCTAAAAGTCTCACATAATCTTGGCCCCGTCATTCTCAGCTACCCTTTGTGATATCTCCCATCTGGATTTAGGCAAGTCCAGGTTATATTCTATCCAGATAGTTTGGAACACAATATCAGCAACTTGTTTGTGCCAGTCTTTGATCTTTGAACATCTTGCACCTGGCTATAATGTGTTAGATTGTCTCAGAGGACTCTTTGCACAGTCTGCACCTCGAGTCTTGCCTGGTGTGGTAGACCTCTGCATCTATTGATCTGGTGCTAAGTGCCTGTTCCTGTGTTGTTAGGATTATTGCCTCAGTGCGGTCTTTCAGTCCTGCATTTTTCAACCACTGGTAGGTTATTGTAATGTGAGCCACATACACTATTTCTTATGGCGTGTTTGGTGTGTGCAGATCTGTGTTTAACAATTTATTACATATTATAGAATATATTTTAAATATTTAGATTTGTAATTAATTTTTTTTTATTTAATTTTGAATTTTCTTCTCATAAACAGAATGGTGTACAATTCCACCTACAGCTCTAACCTCATTAAAATAATATGATACCAATAAAGTAGGTTTTAGCAACAGAAACAATTTGTGGGCATTTTAACAGGATTATAAATATTTTATAGGGCTATAATTATTGGGAGTTACTGTAGAGGTGTTACCATAGAGGCCCCCTTAGTTGAGGGAAAGGTATCTAAACTAATGTTGTTTTCTCCAGTTTTTAATAATTTGTGAATTATTAGTGGATTGCAAACCCCAATTATCACCTTCCTTTTCAACTGGATAGGAAAAAAAAAAAAAACACGAACTTGTGGACACAAAATGTACTCAAATGAGTTCTTTGCATTATCCAATATCCTGTACAAATGTTAACAATCAGGGATCTCACTAAACAAAATTAATGTTTTGTCCAAGCCAATCAACTTTTATTATGTTCATATATCTTCTATAGCCTGGGCTGAATTCAAGCTACTAGGTTAAATAAACCGTTTAGTTATTTATTTAGCAGTTATTTTAGGATTACATAAAGTATGTGTGTCTGTCAATGTTATCATGTTATCTCACATGATAAGTCGAATGTAATGGACTGTGCATTAGGTTTAATATACTCCAATCCACTAGCACAGTTAGCAGTACATTGGCTCTGTTTATCAGCTTCTTTTCATTTGTTGCTAGGAAACAGGGTATAGCAGTTATCTTAAGATAACAAAAGTAGCAAAAAAATAAATAGCTAACAAACACTGACAGTTGAACAACCACAAGCTATAATTTTTGCCATTTTCTCCAGTGTAATCATTTGGCTTTTTTTAAGTTAGCTTTTATGTTAGGCCAAATGCCAGGGGGATTTTATGTGTATAATAACATTTTCATCTGTTTATTAACCAATTCAACTTTGTTTTATTATGTAACATGACATCATAGATTTTAATATTCAGGCATCAAAGTCTTTACGTTTGTTTTATATGGGAAATATAGCCATTTATGCCAATAACAATATAACCCTACCATGGGGTCAACTTGTGATCTTCAATAGCATTGTTTTGTTTTGAATCCCTGAACAACTGCACAGATTTTGCGTTTGTTCCAGAACCTCAAACATACAATGCATTTCGCATAACAGAAAAGAACAGAGATGCTATAAAAGTTACCAGAGGCACTGGTGTATAAACCACTACTGTGTCCCATGCCAGAATTCTCAAGGAAATTCATTTCTATTCACACATATGTTCAGTCTTCAGTGAACTGCCATTTACAGTGCTTCGTAAGAGGGGGAAAAATAGATTTTCCATTAGGAGAATGCTCAGAAAGCATGGCCTTCGGTATCACTAGGGTGTAACAAGATCATTTGTGGTTCACAAGGTGGAAAAGTTATTACGCCTTGGATTGCACCGATCGATTACTTCAGAGAGTGGACCTGACCCATTGACTGGGTTCTTTATAGATCTCATATCAAATATTTGGAAAAAATATTGTCAGACAGCGGAGGAACCTTCAAGAAGGCCCTTGTTCTGATATGACTGAAATAGTTACAGAATCAAGAGCTCAGAAGAGGAAAGAGCATACACGTTGCTCTCAATTCTTTAGGTATTTAAATAACCATCAAACATTGCAAGTTTATGGACTAAATTCAGATGTGATTTTATAAAATCTAGAACTGTGTTGGCCCCATTTAAAGAACTTAATTGCTTTTTTTTTTGTAAAGTTGTATTGATAAAAATTATATGTGATTAGCTATACATAACAAAACCATCTAAGCATTCTAACCTTCTACATCTTCATCGGGTATGAGACAGGTCTGGTTATCAGATTTTTCCTCTGGAAACTGGGCACAGTCTGTGTCTTCTGGCCACTGCAGTCCCACAAAGCCTAGTACAGATTCACATCGCTCTTTGGCATGTTCACAAAGTGACCTGCAAAGAAAAATAAGTAATATTTTTACAGTGTATGAAAAAGTCTCTAAGTCTGATACAGTCTGATACAAGTCTAAAAGGAGGAGGGGTTGGTCTGCACTGTATGCTACTCATAAGGGGGGCGCAATTTCCAGGTGATTGTCATGAAGGGAGTGCACTGCACAGGGTTCCCCTCCTGTCTGCCACTGTATGTATTCTGGGGGCACAAAGAGACACAGATGGACTGGGGGGCACAAAGAGACACAGATGGACTGGGGGCACAAAAAGACAAAGGGGCTGGGGGGGCACAAAAAGACAAAGGGGCTGGGGGGGCACACAGACAAAGGGGCTGGGGGGCACACAGACAAAGGGTCTGGGGGGGCACACAGACAAAGGGTCTGGGGGGGCACACAGACAAAGGGTCTGGGGGGGCACACAGACAAAGGGTCTGGGGGGGCACACAGACAAAGGGTCTGGGGGGGCACACAGACAAAGGGTCTGGGGGGGCACACAGACAAAGGGTCTGGGGGGGCACACAGACAAAGGGTCTGGGGGGGCACACAGACAAAGGGTCTGGGGGGGCACACAGACAAAGGGTCTGGGGGGCACACAGACAAAGGGGCTGGGGGGCACACAGACAAAGGGGCTGGGGGGCACACAGACAAAGGGGCTGGGGGGCACACAGACAAAGGGGCTGGGGGGCACACAGACAAAGGGGCTGGGGGGCACACAGACAAAGGGGCTGGGGGGCACACAGACAAAGGGGCTGGGGGGCACACAGACAAAGGGGCTGGGGGGCACACAGACAAAGGGGCTGGGGGGCACACAGACAAAGGGGCTGGGGGGCACACAGACAAAGGGGCTGGGGGGCACACAGACAAAGGGGCTGGGGGGCACACAGACAAAGGGTCTGGGGGGCACACAGACAAAGGGTCTGGGGGGCACACAGACAAAGGGTCTGGGGGGCACACAGACAAAGGGTCTGGGGGGCACACAGACAAAGGGGCTGGGGGGCACACAGACAAAGGGGCTGGGGGGCACACAGACAAAGGGTCTGGGGGGGCACACAGACAAAGGGTCTGGGGGGGCACACAGACAAAGGGTCTGGGGGGCACACAGACAAAGGGTCTGGGGGGGCACACAGACAAAGGGTCTGGGGGGGCACACAGACAAAGGGTCTGGGGGGGCACACAGACAAAGGGTCTGGGGGGGGCACACAGACAAAGGGTCTGGGGGGGCACACAGACAAAGGGGCTGGGGGGCACACAGACAAAGGGCCTGGGGGGGCACACAGACAAAGGGGCTGGGGGGCACACAGACAAAGGGGCTGGGGGCACACAGACAAAGGGGCTGGGGGCACACAGACAAAGGGGCTGGGGGCACACAGACAAAGGGGCTGGGGGCACACAGACAAAGGGGCTGGGGGCACACAGACAAAGGGGCTGGGGGCACACAGACAAAGGGGCTGGGGGCACACAGACAAAGGGGCTGGGGGCACACAGACAAAGGGGCTGGGGGCACACAGACAAAGGGGCTGGGGGCACACAGACAAAGGGGCTGGGGGCACACAGACAAAGGGGCTGGGGGCACACAGACAAAGGGGCTGGGGGCACACAGACAAAGGGGCTGGGGGCACACAGACAAAGGGGCTGGGGGCACACAGACAAAGGGGCTGGGGGCACACAGACAAAGGGGCTGGGGCACACAGACAAAGGGGCTGGGGGCACACAGACAAAGGGGCTGGGGGCGCACAGACAAAGGGGCTGGGGGCGCACAGACAAAGGGGCTGGGGGCACACAGACAAAGGGGCTGGGGGCACACAGACAAAGGGGCTGGGGGCACACAGACAAAGGGGCTGGGGGCACACAGACAAAGGGGCTGGGGGCACACAGACAAAGGGGCTGGGGGCACACAGACAAAGGGGCTGGGGGCACACAGACAAAGGGGCTGGGGGCACACAGACAAAGGGGCTGGGGGCACACAGACAAAGGGGCTGGGGGCACACAGACAAAGGGGCTGGGGGCACACAGACAAAGGGGCTGGGGGCACACAGACAAAGGGGCTGGGGGCACACAGACAAAGAGGCTGGGGGCACACAGACAAAGGGGCTGGGGGCACACAGACAAAGGGGCTGGGGGCACACAGACAAAGGGGCTGGGGGCACACAGACAAAGGGGCTGGGGGCACACAGACAAAGGGGCTGGGGGCACACAGACAAAGGGGCTGGGGGCACACAGACAAAGGGGCTGGGGGCACACAGACAAAGGGGCTGGGGGCACACAGACAAAGGGGCTGGGGGCACACAGACAAAGGGGCTGGGGGCACACAGACAAAGGGGCTGGGGGCACACAGACAAAGGGGCTGGGGGCACACAGACAAAGGGGCTGGGGGCACACAGACAAAGGGGCTGGGGGCACACAGACAAAGGGGCTGGGGGCACACAGACAAAGGGGCTGGGGGCACACAGACAAAGGGGCTGGGGGCACACAGACAAAGGGGCTGGGGGCACACAGACAAAGGGGCTGGGGGCACACAGACAAAGGGGCTGGGGGCACACAGACAAAGGGGCTGGGGGCACACAGACAAAGGGGCTGGGGGCACACAGACAAAGGGGCTGGGGGCACACAGACAAAGGGGCTGGGGCACACAGACAAAGGGGCTGGGGGCACACAGACAAAGGGGCTGGGGGCACACAGACAAAGGGGCTGGGGGCACACAGACAAAGGGGCTGGGGGCACACAGACAAGGGGGCTGGGGGCACACAGACAAGGGGGCTGGGGGCACACAGACAAAGGGGCTGGGGGGCACACAGACAAAGGGGCTGGGGGCACACAGACAAAGGGGCTGGGGGCACACAGACAAAGGGGCTGGGGGGCACACAGACAAAGGGGCTGGGGGGCACACAGACAAAGGGGCTGGGGGCAGACAGACAAAGGGGCTGGGGGCAGACAGACAAAGGGGCTGGGGGCAGACAGACAAAGGGGCTGGGGGCAGACAGACAGAGGGGCTGGGGGCACACAGACAGAGGGGCTGGGGGCACACAGACAGAGGGGCTGGGGGCACACAGACAGAGGGGCTGGGGGCACACAGACAGAGGGGCTGGGGGCACAAGGAGACACATAGGGGCTGGGGGCACAAGGAGACACAGAGGGGCTGGGGGCACAAGGAGACACAGAGGGGCTGGGGGCACAAGGAGACACAGAGGGATTAGGGGGCACAAAGACAGACTGAATGGCACAGAGAGACACATAGGGTGGCTGAGGGGCACAAAGACAAAGAGGGACTGGGGGAATCAAAGAGACAAAGAGGAGCTGAGGGGCACAAAGAGACACACACAGGATCTGCCCTGGGTGCCAAAGGCTCTGGCTACGCCCCTGGACAGATATATTTTTGACTTGGCTACTCTGGCCGTACTCTCACTTCAGTAAATAAACCTGTTAGAGTTTTTCTCCTGAGCAAATATTACCCAAAGTTTGGGTTGACAAATCCACCATGTTTTCATGACACTGAATTTGCTGTTGGGAAGTACAAAAAAATTGATTGTATTTAGAATTGTAATTTGAAGACCTATTGAAGGACACAATAAATCATATATAGATATATTAGGTGACATCTCATATCCCAACTTCTTTAAATGGACACTGTAGTCATCAAAACAACTTTAGCTTAATGAAGCAGTTTTGGTGCACAAATCACGTCCCTGCAGACTCCTTGCTCAATTATATGCCATTTAGGAGTTAAATTACTGTTTATTCAGCCCTAGGCACGCCTCCCTTTATGTGACTTGCACAGCCTTCTTAAACACTTCCTATAACATAGTGTCCCTTTAATGCTAGCTACAGGCTTGTATCTGGAGGGTTCAACACAGACTTTTTTGAACACTGTGCTGTGATTATTTAGATTCTCTTAACAGGATTTTAATTTTGCTATGGTTTCCAGTTTGGTTTATATATAATGACCCCATTATTTGCATGCATCAGTAAACAAATATTAACTGAGCATAAGAACTACCTGTGTATAATTATTTATTTATTGTATACATTAAATGGTAATGTAGATGTTCAGTAAACAAAATGGTGCACATACACTGATCTGCCACAACAATAAAACCATCTGCCTAAACTCGTGAAGATCACCCTCATGCTGCTAAAATAATTTTAATGCATAGAGGCATGGACTCCACCAAATCTCTGAACATTTCCTGTGGTATCTGGTACCAAGACATTAGCAGTAGATCCTGCAATTTGAGTGGTGGGGCCCTCCATGGATCAGATTTGTTGTCCCAGTACATCCCACAGATGCTCAAGTGGATTGAAATCTGGGGGATTTGGAGGCCAAGGCAACACCTCAAACCATTCTTTTAACAATGTTTGCAGTGTGAATTATCACGCTAAGAGGCCACTGCCATCAGGGAACACCATTGCCATGAAGGGGTGCACATGGTTTGCAACAATCTCTAGGTAGGTGGTATCTGTCCACATGAATGCCAGGATCCAAGGTTTCCCAACATAACACTGCTCAGTGCATAACACTGCCTCCACTGGTCTGTCTTCTTCCCAAAGTGAATCCTGCTGCCATCTCTTTCCCACACACGGCCATTCACCTGATCTAAAAGAAAATGCGATCAATCAGACTAAGCAACATTCTTCCATTGCTCCATGGTCTAGTTGACACTCAGGTCCATACTGAAGGTACTTTTGGCAAACTGTGATGTACTGTGTGTTGTGACACCTTTCTATCATGGCCAGCATTAACTTTTGCAGCAATTTGAGCTACAGTAGCTCTCCTGTGTGATCAGATCAGACAGGCTAGCCTTCGCTCTCCCCATCCATCAATGAACCTTGGGCGCCCATGACCCTGACACTGGTTGCATGGTTCACTGGTTGTCCTTCCTTGCACCACTTGTGCTAACCACTGCATACCAGGAAAACCCCACAATAGTTGCAGTTTTGGAAATGCTTACCCAATGATCTAGCCATCATTATTTGGCCCTTGTCAATGTCACTCAGATCTTTTTACTTGCCCATTTCCTACTTCCAACACATGAAATTCAAGAACTGACTTTTCACTTATTCATTATAATCAGGGCCGGACTGGCAGCACCTGGGGCTGGCAGGAAGCCCTGATGTGTAATTTAAATAGTTTTCCCTTGGACTGTAACAGGGAGAGAGGGGCATTTACTGGAGGGAGGTGCTGGTGCAGCCAATTCTGAGTCTCCCTGCTTAATCTCCAGCAGTTGGTGCCTCTGTTTTCTGTCTCCCGGATTTAATCCCCACCTCCGGGATTCAAGCCCTGCCCCCACACACGCTGCTGACCTGGAAGGAAAAGGTCAGAAAATGGAGAAATCCTCCAAGTGCTCCTTGTCTCTCACAGTCTTCTGTGACAGGTAGGCTTCAGCCCATGACAGTGAGTGAGCATGTGTGTGTGTGTGTGTGAGAGTAACCTTTTCTGAAGTGAGCATGTGTGTGTGTGTGTGTGTGTGTATGTGTCATTGAGCTTGTCTGTAGTGAGCATGTGTGTGTGTAAGCAAGTTTGTCTGGAGTGAGCATGTGTATCAATGAGATTGTCTGTCTGTGAGCCAGTGTATCAATGAGCTGTATCAATGAGTCTGTGAGATTGTCTGTGTCTGCATGTGAGTATGCTTACTGTAGAATTAAGCTTTTTACCCAGAACTACCTAATATTTTGAATTAGAAAAAGGAACATACACATATATATATATGTATGTATGTATGTATGTACACACATACTTTTCAATCCATACCAGAACTCTGGGTCATCCAATACAAAAAAAAAACACAACACTATAGGGCCATTCATCAGGACAATAAAAAGATAATAAATACTATATATATATATATATATATATATATATATATATATAAAGGAAAAGTAGATAGCACTCCACGGACTCGCTTTGTTAAATAAAAATTAACTTTTAATGCTCCAAGTTAAAAAATCGACGTTTCAGTCTGACCAATCAGACTTTCATCAGGACAAGGTTAGCAACAGACAAAATCCCACATATATACCCCACCAAAACCCTTAATCAAACAGTGTACTCACCACACCTGGCTAAGTGTAACTCCCACAAGCTACTCGGTCAATTGCCCCGCCGAGAATGCCGGTCGCGTGTGGATGACGTCACCACGCATCACGCACGCGTCCGTCCAGCGCACAGCACTGCCGGGAGCGTCTCCATAGCAACCAGACGCTGTCCTGTCTCTGCGGGCGCGGACCGGGGCTTGCAGGATCTGTCACACAATAAAGCACAGTGTGGTCGGGTTCACCTCATACCACCATAAAACAGTGTCAATAAACACATATAAAAAAGGAAGAACATTCAATATTCATGCATAAATCCTATTACACTTAAAAACAAATATTACCGCTGGGGGACTGTCTGAAAGGCCCTATCTCATAACATAGAGGGTATGGCTGCTCTCTTAAAGGAACATCACGTTATGGGATAATACTGTATGAACAACTTTTCTCGTTTAAACACTGTCACTGAAGGAAGAATAGGTGCCACACCGACACTCTTCTATTTATTATAATCCTGCCAGTCACTTCAGCTGGCTGGATGATGAATAGTGTGTGCCTATGCAAGGCCATATGCCCGCATTAAACCATATAGGCACTAACTGCCCCACTTAATCTCGTGCAATATATCCCCTCTCTACTAAACATCGCACCAGGCGATCAGTTGTCCAACAAAGAAGTTTTATTCTATGTAGTGATACGGATCACCTACTGGAATCTGCGCTTAAACCTAATAATCCTTTACTAGCGTAAATCAAAATTAAGGAACACCAATTAGGTCCAAATCAAATCGCCACATATAAAGGAAAAGTAATAATCAGACATATAAGCCGACCTAAGTAAACACTGATCACTTCACCTACATCTGTTTAAGAAACACAAGGCACAGGTTGCAGCTAGGATCCCTGCGCAACTGTATCCCTCAGACACGTAGGGCTATATTTACTCCTCCATACTCTGAAGGCTCATAGCCTATCCCCCAGGGTGGGCTCATGAGTCGATTCAGGGGTATCCTGGATTCATTGTAAAATACCCTGAACCCTAAACACATCAAAACAATTATAAAAATACTGCTAAAGAGTATTTCTCATTGAGTCCCTTTGGTGCAATCGTGTCCAAGGTTCTGATCCAGTGGATTTCTCTCTGCAAGAGCATTTTCTTCCGATCTCCCCCTCGCCTTGGCAATGGAATATGGTCAACCGCCATTAGTTTTAGTGACGGAAGCGTATGTCCTAGTTCCAAGAAATGTCTGGAGACTGGAAACTCTGATACCCCATCACGGTATGCGACCCGTATATTTGAACGGTGGTTTCGAATCCGTTCCCTTAACGGTAAGTCAGTTTTGCCTATATAAACCAGGCCGCAGGGGCATGACAGCTTGTAGATGACGAAGTCACTGGTACAAGTTAAACGATGTTTAATGGTGTACTGTTTACCAGTATGGGGATGCGAGAACGTACGTCCTGGGACCATATGTCCACAGGTAACACAACCCAGGCACCGATAACACCCGTAATTACTCTTGGTTGTTTTGATGTCATAGCAATGGGAAGGATCCGTCTTCACGAGTAAGTCTCTCAAACTCTTGTTCCTCTTATAACTCATCATTGGCGGAGAAGCAAATTCCTCAGGAAGGCTGTTATCATTGCTCAGTATCCGCCAGTTCTTATTGACCGCTCTTCTCAATGCTGTAGAGGCCGTGTTGTAAATTGTCGGAAACACCAATCGTTGGGTTTTGTTGTTAAAACTTGTCTCCTGCTGCTGGCATTTCAGTAAAGCTTTATCCAAGATAGCTTCCTTATAGCCCCGTTCAAGGAACTTGTCCCTCATGGTGTTAATTTGTTCCTTTGCTTTAAAAGGATCCGAGTTGTTCCTGAAGACCCTTAGGAACTGGGAATATGGTAAGGAAGCTTTCAGATGGCTTGGGTGGAAGCTATCGGCATGTAAGAGTGTATTGCGGTCCGTGGGTTTGGTGAACAGGGTATGAGTAATTCTACTATTTTCAATCCCCACTCTCACGTCAAGGAAATCCACAGTGGTTCTACTGGCTGTCATGGTCAGTTCGATATTGGGGCTCGCCATGTTGATTGTGGCTACCATATCGGAGACGGTTTCTGGATCGCCTCTCACTATCAGGAACAGGTCATCAATGAAGTGTGCATACAATATTATATTGGTCTTGAACGGTTCCAAGATATGTTCCGTTTCGAATTTATACATATAACAGTTGGCATACATGGGTGCCATGGCTGCCCCCATTGAAGTGCCCGCTATCTGGCGATACCAACTGTTCTCGAAACGAAAATAATTGCATGTTAGCACTGCTTCCAACAGTTCCATTACAAATTCGATGGGCGGACCCCGATAATATGGAGATTGTGCCAGTACTTGTCTGGTAGCAGCTATGCCGTCAAGATGGGGAATGACAGTGTACAAGCTTTTGATGTCGCAAGTCAAGAGCATCACAGGTTCAGGGGGTAGATCCACTGCAGAGATTAGTCGTAAGAACGAAGGAGTATCCTTCAAACATGTTGAGAGGTTGACCACTGTCTCCTTCATGAGAAAGTCGAGCCATTGGGCTATCGGTTCCAGGATTCCCTCTTTGGCTGACACAATGGGACGACCGGGAGGTTTTTCGATGCTTTTGTGTACTTTCGGTAAGGTATACAGAATAGGTGTCCTTGGGTTTGATGGTGTCAGAAACTCATATAGTTCCTTAGTTAGATAGTCGGCCTCCAGACCTCTCCTGAGTACCATCTCCAAGTGGTTCTGCAATTGCACCGTGGGGTCCATAGGGAGCTGAAGGTATGTTTGCTGGTCACCCAATTGATTAAGAATCTCTTCACGATAATCCACATAGTTCATAACAACTATGCCTCCCCCCTTGTCAGCTGGTCTTATAACGATTTTGCTGTCATTAGACAACGATGTGATGATCTCTCTGTCCCTGGCCGTGCAGTTAGAGTGTGACTTGTGCTGTGTGCAAAAAATATCTCTTGCTTCCTTCTCCACTGAACGTAGAAAAGTTTTGATCGTGGCTTGGTTGGATATAGGATCAAATGTGCTCTTAGGTTTAAACTTTGATATTTGATCTGTTGCCTGTGCTGGATGGTTTTTGAAGAAATCTTTGAGTCGCATAGTACGTCCGAATTTGAATAATTCACTCTCCCACTGGAGTTGATTAGGTCCGTTGGTGGGGACAAAGGATAACCCTTTGCTAAGTAAATTAAGTTCATCAGGAAGGAGTTTTCTGGATGAGATATTGAAGACCGGTATTACATCTGGAATCGAGGGGGCCTCCCTCTTCCCCCAGAAGGTTCTCCCCTTCTGGCCCCGTCTCGTAATGAGCCTCTTTCTGGTGCCAGATTCCGATATTGGTTCCTCGTCCGTATCCCTGTAACTTCTTTTTGTGCCCCTTCTAAAAAAGGCTCAGAAGTAGTGCTTCTCTCAGGGTAGGTGTCAGACTCCGAATTTGACTCCCCCGATGTTTTGTCGATTGTGAATTGTCGCGGTTTACGTATGAACTTGCGTTTCCTTGCAAACCTCGGACGTTCGCTGTGTCCACTCAACCACCTGTACACCGTGTGCTCTTTATAATCAGCCGCTACTTTTTCCTGTTTCTCTCTTTTAAAGCGTACCAAATCCGTCTTATACTGTTTCACATTTTCCTCTAATTTCAAGAGGGTTGGTGCTGCTTCTACTGATGACAAGAGGATTGTTTGTTGTGTCTCAAGTTCTGTGATCCTTCTCCGTATTTGGACCAGATCTTCTCTCACATCCTCTATGATCACCAGCATCAAATCAAGGGAACACTTGTTCAAAACGGCCACCCATTTTCTGCATACTTTAGGCTTGAGTCTCCCAATGGTAGGAACGTTTTTCACTCTAAAGCCCCTCGGGATCTGTAGTTTCTTATGATACTCTGATAAGAATAACCCGTGTAGATCCAGATCCGTCTCACGTTTCTTCAGTCTGAGTAGTTCAAAATAAATTTCCCGTAGCGTGGTAGTACTGGGTAAATCTGTCGTGGTTTCTGACCATCGAATCCTTTCTGCATCAATGTCATTATATTGCCATAATTCGGCCTGTTCGGTCAATCCCCCAGCTAGGGTAAAAAAATCCTCCATGAGAAAAATCACTCGCTATCGGCCAGTACTATGCTCCAATAGGTATGAATACTAATCCAAAAAAAGGTGTACAAGGTACGGTTATATAGGGAAATCTTCAATTTTAACTGTAGTTCAAAAATAATCCAAAAAAAAAAAAAAAAAAAATCCAGGGTGCATACACAGTCAGCCTTGCCAAACGCCAAACATAGATACAAAAAAATACAAGTAGTGTTGCACTCACTGTGGTCAAATATTCACTGCCGGGTGCTTGTCTGGCAAAAATATAAAGGAAAAGTAGATAGCACTCCACGGACTCGCTTTGTTAAATAAAAATTAACTTTTAATGCTCCAAGTTAAAAAATCGACGTTTCAGTCTGACCAATCAGACTTTCATCAGGACAAGGTTAGCAACAGACAAAATCCCACATATATACCCCACCAAAACCCTTAATCAAACAGTGTACTCACCACACCTGGCTAAGTGTAACTCCCACAAGCTACTCGGTCAATTGCCCCGCCGAGAATGCCGGTCGCGTGTGGATGACGTCACCACGCATCACGCACGCGTCCGTCCAGCGCACAGCACTGCCGGGAGCGTCTCCATAGCAACCAGACGCTGTCCTGTCTCTGCGGGCGCGGACCGGGGCTTGCAGGATCTGTCACACAATAAAGCACAGTGTGGTCGGGTTCACCTCATACCACCATAAAACAGTGTCAATAAACACATATAAAAAAGGAAGAACATTCAATATTCATGCATAAATCCTATTACACTTAAAAACAAATATTACCGCTGGGGGACTGTCTGAAAGGCCCTATCTCATAACATAGAGGGTATGGCTGCTCTCTTAAAGGAACATCACGTGATGTTCCTTTAAGAGAGCAGCCATACCCTCTATGTTATGAGATAGGGCCTTTCAGACAGTCCCCCAGCGGTAATATTTGTTTTTAAGTGTAATAGGATTTATGCATGAATATTGAATGTTCTTCCTTTTTTATATGTGTTTATTGACACTGTTTTATGGTGGTATGAGGTGAACCCGACCACACTGTGCTTTATTGTGTGATAGATCCTGCAAGCCCCGGTCCGCGCCCGCAGAGACAGGACAGCGTCTGGTTGCTATGGAGACGCTCCCGGCAGTGCTGTGCGCTGGACGGACGCGTGCGTGATGCGTGGTGACGTCATCCACACGCGACCGGCATTCTCGGCGGGGCAATTGACCGAGTAGCTTGTGGGAGTTACACTTAGCCAGGTGTGGTGAGTACACTGTTTGATTAAGGGTTTTGGTGGGGTATATATGTGGGATTTTGTCTGTTGCTAACCTTGTCCTGATGAAAGTCTGATTGGTCAGACTGAAACGTCGATTTTTTAACTTGGAGCATTAAAAGTTAATTTTTATTTAACAAAGCGAGTCCGTGGAGTGCTATCTACTTTTCCTTTATATTTTTGCCAGACAAGCACCCGGCAGTGAATATTTGACCACAGTGAGTGCAACACTACTTGTATTTTTTTGTATCTATGTTTGGCGTTTGGCAAGGCTGACTGTGTATGCACCCTGGATTTTTTTTTTTTTTTTTTTTTGGATTATTTTTGAACTACAGTTAAAATTGAAGATTTCCCTATATAACCGTACCTTGTACACCTTTTTTTGGATTAGTATTCATACCTATTGGAGCATAGTACTGGCCGATAGCGAGTGATTTTTCTCATGGAGGATTTTTTTACCCTAGCTGGGGGATTGACCGAACAGGCCGAATTATGGCAATATAATGACATTGATGCAGAAAGGATTCGATGGTCAGAAACCACGACAGATTTACCCAGTACTACCACGCTACGGGAAATTTATTTTGAACTACTCAGACTGAAGAAACGTGAGACGGATCTGGATCTACACGGGTTATTCTTATCAGAGTATCATAAGAAACTACAGATCCCGAGGGGCTTTAGAGTGAAAAACGTTCCTACCATTGGGAGACTCAAGCCTAAAGTATGCAGAAAATGGGTGGCCGTTTTGAACAAGTGTTCCCTTGATTTGATGCTGGTGATCATAGAGGATGTGAGAGAAGATCTGGTCCAAATACGGAGAAGGATCACAGAACTTGAGACACAACAAACAATCCTCTTGTCATCAGTAGAAGCAGCACCAACCCTCTTGAAATTAGAGGAAAATGTGAAACAGTATAAGACGGATTTGGTACGCTTTAAAAGAGAGAAACAGGAAAAAGTAGCGGCTGATTATAAAGAGCACACGGTGTACAGGTGGTTGAGTGGACACAGCGAACGTCCGAGGTTTGCAAGGAAACGCAAGTTCATACGTAAACCGCGACAATTCACAATCGACAAAACATCGGGGGAGTCAAATTCGGAGTCTGACACCTACCCTGAGAGAAGCACTACTTCTGAGCCTTTTTTAGAAGGGGCACAAAAAGAAGTTACAGGGATACGGACGAGGAACCAATATCGGAATCTGGCACCAGAAAGAGGCTCATTACGAGACGGGGCCAGAAGGGGAGAACCTTCTGGGGGAAGAGGGAGGCCCCCTCGATTCCAGATGTAATACCGGTCTTCAATATCTCATCCAGAAAACTCCTTCCTGATGAACTTAATTTACTTAGCAAAGGGTTATCCTTTGTCCCCACCAACGGACCTAATCAACTCCAGTGGGAGAGTGAATTATTCAAATTCGGACGTACTATGCGACTCAAAGATTTCTTCAAAAACCATCCAGCACAGGCAACAGATCAAATATCAAAGTTTAAACCTAAGAGCACATTTGATCCTATATCCAACCAAGCCACGATCAAAACTTTTCTACGTTCAGTGGAGAAGGAAGCAAGAGATATTTTTTGCACACAGCACAAGTCACACTCTAACTGCACGGCCAGGGACAGAGAGATCATCACATCGTTGTCTAATGACAGCAAAATCGTTATAAGACCAGCTGACAAGGGGGGAGGCATAGTTGTTATGAACTATGTGGATTATCGTGAAGAGATTCTTAATCAATTGGGTGACCAGCAAACATACCTTCAGCTCCCTATGGACCCCACGGTGCAATTGCAGAACCACTTGGAGATGGTACTCAGGAGAGGTCTGGAGGCCGACTATCTAACTAAGGAACTATATGAGTTTCTGACACCATCAAACCCAAGGACACCTATTCTGTATACCTTACCGAAAGTACACAAAAGCATCGAAAAACCTCCCGGTCGTCCCATTGTGTCAGCCAAAGAGGGAATCCTGGAACCGATAGCCCAATGGCTCGACTTTCTCATGAAGGAGACAGTGGTCAACCTCTCAACATGTTTGAAGGATACTCCTTCGTTCTTACGACTAATCTCTGCAGTGGATCTACCCCCTGAACCTGTGATGCTCTTGACTTGCGACATCAAAAGCTTGTACACTGTCATTCCCCATCTTGACGGCATAGCTGCTACCAGACAAGTACTGGCACAATCTCCATATTATCGGGGTCCGCCCATCGAATTTGTAATGGAACTGTTGGAAGCAGTGCTAACATGCAATTATTTTCGTTTCGAGAACAGTTGGTATCGCCAGATAGCGGGCACTTCAATGGGGGCAGCCATGGCACCCATGTATGCCAACTGTTATATGTATAAATTCGAAACGGAACATATCTTGGAACCGTTCAAGACCAATATAATATTGTATGCACGCTTCATTGATGACCTGTTCCTGATAGTGAGAGGCGATCCAGAAACCGTCTCCGATATGGTAGCCACAATCAACATGGCGAGCCCCAATATCGAACTGACCATGACAGCCAGTAGAACCACTGTGGATTTCCTTGACGTGAGAGTGGGGATTGAAAATAGTAGAATTACTCATACCCTGTTCACCAAACCCACGGACCGCAATACACTCTTACATGCCGATAGCTTCCACCCAAGCCATCTGAAAGCTTCCTTACCATATTCCCAGTTCCTAAGGGTCTTCAGGAACAACTCGGATCCTTTTAAAGCAAAGGAACAAATTAACACCATGAGGGACAAGTTCCTTGAACGGGGCTATAAGGAAGCTATCTTGGATAAAGCTTTACTGAAATGCCAGCAGCAGGAGACAAGTTTTAACAACAAAACCCAACGATTGGTGTTTCCGACAATTTACAACACGGCCTCTACAGCATTGAGAAGAGCGGTCAATAAGAACTGGCGGATACTGAGCAATGATAACAGCCTTCCTGAGGAATTTGCTTCTCCGCCAATGATGAGTTATAAGAGGAACAAGAGTTTGAGAGACTTACTCGTGAAGACGGATCCTTCCCATTGCTATGACATCAAAACAACCAAGAGTAATTACGGGTGTTATCGGTGCCTGGGTTGTGTTACCTGTGGACATATGGTCCCAGGACGTACGTTCTCGCATCCCCATACTGGTAAACAGTACACCATTAAACATCGTTTAACTTGTACCAGTGACTTCGTCATCTACAAGCTGTCATGCCCCTGCGGCCTGGTTTATATAGGCAAAACTGACTTACCGTTAAGGGAACGGATTCGAAACCACCGTTCAAATATACGGGTCGCATACCGTGATGGGGTATCAGAGTTTCCAGTCTCCAGACATTTCTTGGAACTAGGACATACGCTTCCGTCACTAAAACTAATGGCGGTTGACCATATTCCATTGCCAAGGCGAGGGGGAGATCGGAAGAAAATGCTCTTGCAGAGAGAAATCCACTGGATCAGAACCTTGGACACGATTGCACCAAAGGGACTCAATGAGAAATACTCTTTAGCAGTATTTTTATAATTGTTTTGATGTGTTTAGGGTTCAGGGTATTTTACAATGAATCCAGGATACCCCTGAATCGACTCATGAGCCCACCCTGGGGGATAGGCTATGAGCCTTCAGAGTATGGAGGAGTAAATATAGCCCTACGTGTCTGAGGGATACAGTTGCGCAGGGATCCTAGCTGCAACCTGTGCCTTGTGTTTCTTAAACAGATGTAGGTGAAGTGATCAGTGTTTACTTAGGTCGGCTTATATGTCTGATTATTACTTTTCCTTTATATGTGGCGATTTGATTTGGACCTAATTGGTGTTCCTTAATTTTGATTTACGCTAGTAAAGGATTATTAGGTTTAAGCGCAGATTCCAGTAGGTGATCCGTATCACTACATAGAATAAAACTTCTTTGTTGGACAACTGATCGCCTGGTGCGATGTTTAGTAGAGAGGGGATATATTGCACGAGATTAAGTGGGGCAGTTAGTGCCTATATGGTTTAATGCGGGCATATGGCCTTGCATAGGCACACACTATTCATCATCCAGCCAGCTGAAGTGACTGGCAGGATTATAATAAATAGAAGAGTGTCGGTGTGGCACCTATTCTTCCTTCAGTGACAGTGTTTAAACGAGAAAAGTTGTTCATACAGTATTATCCCATAACGTGATGTTCCTTTAAGAGAGCAGCCATACCCTCTATGTTATGAGATAGGGCCTTTCAGACAGTCCCCCAGCGGTAATATTTGTTTTTAAGTGTAATAGGATTTATGCATGAATATTGAATGTTCTTCCTTTTTTATATGTGTTTATTGACACTGTTTTATGGTGGTATGAGGTGAACCCGACCACACTGTGCTTTATTGTGTGACAGATCCTGCAAGCCCCGGTCCGCGCCCGCAGAGACAGGACAGCGTCTGGTTGCTATGGAGACGCTCCCGGCAGTGCTGTGCGCTGGACGGACGCGTGCGTGATGCGTGGTGACGTCATCCACACGCGACCGGCATTCTCGGCGGGGCAATTGACCGAGTAGCTTGTGGGAGTTACACTTAGCCAGGTGTGGTGAGTACACTGTTTGATTAAGGGTTTTGGTGGGGTATATATGTGGGATTTTGTCTGTTGCTAACCTTGTCCTGATGAAAGTCTGATTGGTCAGACTGAAACGTCGATTTTTTAACTTGGAGCATTAAAAGTTAATTTTTATTTAACAAAGCGAGTCCGTGGAGTGCTATCTACTTTTCCTTTATATTTTTGCCAGACAAGCACCCGGCAGTGAATATTTGACCACAGTGAGTGCAACACTACTTGTATTTTTTTTTTTTTATATATATATATATATATATATAATGTATGGGCTGACATACATTTTTGTTCCAGTGCTGCTTTGTACTAGCCCCAAAACACTCCTGCTTTGTATCCCCAGTCCAGCCCTGATTGTAATGATATAATCAATATTATTCACTTCATCTGTAAGTGGTTTTAATGTTGTGACTAATCAGTGTATAGGCATCACAGTGCATAATCAAAACTTATATTTATAGGAATAAATTGTCAGTACAATAATGCAATGATCTAAAATCAAATATACAGAAAATATTTTCTTATAAATACACTGCAGCTCACATAGGTTAAAGCTTACAATGTTGTAGTCAGCAACCTTCTCAATGTCACCTTGGCTAATGTAAAAAAAAACAAAAAAACCTATAGAAGTTAAAAACGTACGGTAATTGGTTTTTATAGATTCAATTTCAGATAAAGAGGCACTCTAAGCACCATAACCACTACATCATACTTTAATAGTTACAGTGCCAGGAGTTCCCTGACACTCTCACACTGTTAACATTTTGACAATTTCCAGCATATCTCCTAACTGTGAATATAGAAATATATACTGGCGCTCTATCAAAACCTTAGTTAAACAAAATATTATACAAAAGAACTTTATAATAGCTGCTGTACCACCAAGTGTAATCCTTCCTCATACACTAATCACAAAGCACAAATATAACAGAAGGTGTGGCGCTACATACAGATAGAAAATTGTCTAAAATCTTAATGGTTGTCACTGCTGCAAAAGTTACAGAGTTGACGGTATAAGGGAAATATTCTGAAAGAGAGATTAAGTGCTCATAGTGCAAAACTGTAATTCAATATTTATGTTATACTCTATATAAGGAACCACTCACATATTACTGAGCTTTCAACCAAGCTCTCAGGTCCGTAAAGGTGACCTTTCCCCTTCTTCAATCCAAATAGTTTCCCACAATGTGGCTAGAGCTCAAACAAAAATATATATGGTGCAATATAGCCTGGAATCCGTATTTACGTAAGAAATAGAAATATTTATACTCACACGTATGGAGCCACTCTTTAGGCTCTTTACCAACACGTTGTGTAGTTAAGGACTACACTCCTATATAGCAGGAACCAATAGCCCAATTAGGAAAATCCAAATATTTTATTAAGGAATTCTGAATCTAAAATTCTAATGGCCAATTAGAATATATAAAAACAAATATACTTCAAAACATTTAAAAATAATTATATAAAAAAGGGCATAAAGGTGATAGTACTGAAGTCCCCAGGACGCGTTTCGCCAAAATTCTGTCGGCTTCCTCAGCTAGGTAAAAATCACAATACGTTCCTCCTTCTGTCAGGATTCCTGCTATTATACCTTGTCTATGATTTTGAACACGACGTTCAGCTGTCTTTTGGCGCGCTGATGCTGCTTCTTCCTCGGCTGGCACTGTATGTGTTATAAGCCTCCCTCTCATTGCGGCTTACTTCCGCATATGATGTCATCCAAAATTAGTTCTATTAACCCTGTAGTCTCCCAGAACCTTGGAATCCCACATCAAGTGTTCATATGGGTCCACAATACCATTAAAAAGGCAGAAAAAGAAGAAGAAACCTCATTGCGAATATTACGAAAAAGTCACTTAGAAGAAACAATATGCCGTGATAAAGTGCAATTAAGATACAAACATACAGTACAATAATAGTACAATATACCATTCTTATATTACTGGTATATAGAAAAAGCAATATGATTAAAATACATATAGTATAAGACAATATAACTAATATTCCTATATATAATATAGTCTATGTTTAACACTGCAATACACATTTTATAGTGGTGTAATTTTCACCCCAATACCAATTTCATAACGATATCTTTTAAATAAATATACATTTGGATTGAATTCAGAATTCGAAATTTGTCATTTTTTAGATTACGGTAACTTTTATACTGGATATTTTAGTTACAGAATTTGTAAGGTATTTTCTTGGAGCTATTTTTATAGTTTTTATAGTTATTATTATTAGTAGTAGGGGAAGGAATAGTTATAGAAGTTAAAAGAAGTTATAGAAGAATATATAAGAGGAAATAAAAAATAATCTTTAAGAGATAATTCCCTAACATTTAGAATCTGTACAGATATCAACTATTTCGATATAATAATTGATACATTTGCAAAAATAAATGAATGTATCTCTATATAAACATTGTTGCAAGAATAGTGAGGATTACTTTGTAAAATCCTTGTTATATATATTTATGAAAAAGATATCGTTATGAAATTGGTATTGGGGTGAAAATTCCACCACTATAAAATGTGTATTGCAGTGTTAAACATAGACTATATTATATATAGGAATATTAGTTATATTGTCTTATACTATATGTATTTTAATCATATTGCTTTTTCTATATACCAGTAATATAAGAATGGTATAGTGTACTATTATTGTATTGTATGTTTGTATCTTAATTGCACTTTATCACGGCATATTGTTTCTTCGAAGTGTCTTTTTCGTAATATTCTCAATGAGGTTTCTTCTTCTTTTTCTGCCTTTTTAATGGTATTGTGGACCCATATGAACACTCGATGTGGGAGATCGAGGTTCTGGGAGACTACAGGGTTAATAGAACTAATTTTGGATGACGTCATATGCGGAAGTAAACCGCAATGAGAGGGAGACTTGGAACACATACAGTGCCAGCCAGTGCCAGCCAGTGCCAGGAAGAAGCAGCATCAGCGCGCCAAAAGACAGCTCAACGTCGTGTTCAAAATCATGGACAAGGTATAATAGCAGGACTCCTGACAGAAGGAGGAACGTATTGTGATTTTTACCTAGCTGAGGAAGCCGATAGAATTTTGGCGAAACGCGTCCTGGGGACTTCAGTACTATCACCTTTATGCCCTTTTTTATATAATTATTTTTAAATGTTTTGAAGTATATTTGTTTTTATATATTTTAATTGGCCATTAGAATTTTAGATTCAGAATACCTTAATAAAATATTTGGATTTTCCTAATTGGGCTTTTGGTTCCTGCTACACAACGTGTTGGTAAAGAGCCTAAAGAGTGGCTCCATACTTGTGAGTATACATATTTATATTTATTACGTAAATACGGATTCCAGGCTATATTGCACCATATATATATTTTTGTTTGAGCTCTAGCCACATCGTGGGAAACTATTTGGATTGAAGAAGGGGAAAGGTCGCCTTTATGGACCTGAGAGCGTTTATCCCTGAGCTTGGTTGAAAGCTCAGTAATATGTGAATGGTTCCTTATATAGAGTATAACAAATATTGAATTACAGTTTTGCACTTTGAGCATTTAATCTCTCTTTCAGAATATTTTCCTTATACCATCAACTCTGACTTTTTCGGGAGTGACAACCATTAAGATTTTGGACAATTTTCTATCTGTATGTAGCGCTACACCTTCTGTTATATTTATATCTCCTAACTGTCCCAAGGATTAGCAGGACTGTTCTGAGACCAGGGAATCACACGAACAAGAGCACTTCTCTGGCATTATTAATTATATTTACACTATGCCAAGTGTATTCAAGCATGTTAGCCCATGACCAGAATGCTTCTGAAGCCTCCATGTATGTTCTGCTCTGAGTGGGACCATCTTGTGCAGTGGTTCCCAACCCAGTCCTCTGGTACCCCCTAACAGTCCAGGATTTAGGGATTACCGAGTTGTGTCGAAGGTGTTTTTAGAAAAAGAAAAAAAAAAGAAAAGCACTTTTGACAACAGGGTAATCCCTAAATCCTGGACTGGTAGGGGGGTACTTAAGGACTGGGTTGGGAACTCCTAATCTAGTGCCATGGTTAATATGCCTGGAGTGATTTATTACTGGGCAGCCCTGCACGTTTGGGCATCGCCAGTGACAGAAGCCGTGTCAATGGCGCGCCAGATTTCAACTTTCCCACACTTTCTCTAAAACTTCCGCTTTGATGTAATCCATTCTGTTCATCTTTGAAAATAATTAATTGCCTTCAATTGTTAAAGCCATAACTGATATTATATTTTACCACTTGCCCGTAAATATCTCAACTTTCTCTAATACTTTCAAGGATTTCACCCTGTCTATAATCACATCATTTTAAGAAATTACTGAGCTAATGATAGTGAGCATACACCTCTGAGATAATATACGCAATTCCAAGGTGAAAAGAAGTCCATAAACACTTCATAAAAAAAATAAAAAAAAAATAATGAGAGCCATTTGTACAAGTATATGTCATTATTTCAGGTGACAAGGTATGTTTAAAATGGTAAAAAAAAAAAATTCAAAATTACATTTTGTATTTTATTTTTATTTTTAATAAAAGCTTTGGATAGACCATTACCTGCAAGGTGGTATGCGTTGTCTTGTCTGAGGGTCACACTTTGGTACCAGAATGGTGCAGGCAAAATACATGAGATACTTGTAACAATTGGTTTGAACGAGAGCTGGGAACAAAGAGGACTCCCAGCTTATAGAGGCTTCTTTCTGAGTCCTGTGGCCAAGGTAATTTGGAAAATGAGTGTAGTTGTAGGGTTGGTTCATACACAGTTCCAACGTTATCGCTTCACACTGACCTATAAATTGTGATACAATAGAAAATTACACACACAAATAAATAAAATATATAGTGGTATTTTATCATAAACAATTTGCAACAAAACCTTTACATGCATAGGGCCAGACCAGGTTTGACAAAAGTCACTGCACTACAGGAAATGCTGATCCCCAATATTACAGAATTATTTATAACTACTAGAACTTCTCAGATATTACGATCAACCATTTAGAGATTAAACCCAGCTATCATTTGGGAACAGGCTGGAAAAGTGAAAGAGGGAAAATCTAACAAGTACTTGGTTTCCAACATGTCCCCACTTTTCCAATGGGATGGATGCCTATTTCTGCTCTATTTTACTTGTGCGGCCCTAGGAATCATTGAGTTCGCCTTACAGTAGCAGTTATCCTACAACAAGCAGTTCATGCTGCTCTGCTGTGAGATTTCTAAACAATATTAGTTTTCTGTCTTAGCCGTTATTAGCTCAAATTACTTGATGCATTGCTTCATTCTGCATGTGGTTTGGTAAACATATTTCTACGTCTATTTTATTATATATATATATATATACACATGTTGGTTTTATTTCCCTGTTTGTCTTCATACCCTATAGTCTTTCTTCTTCATAGGGAATATTTCCTTGTTTTCAAGACGTATTGCACAATAACAGCTGTAAAAATCCTCTCAGTGATACATCTGCATGGGACTGTACAAATGTTTAAAATAAGGAATTTATATATTTTTTCAAATTGATTTTATTTGGGAACAGGGACAGATTCTCACCTAGTTCACTCGGTTAGAGAGGAACAACGTGGGGCCATTAAACAGATCATCTGTACTTCGTGCGTCTGTGAGAGCAGAATTTAGACCAGGTGATTGACCATGTTCTTGTTCACAGTTTTATAAAAGTAGAAATGTATGGCAATTTTACTCTAATTATGGGATTTAAATGTTATATATAATGGGATTATCTACTTATTTATTGATGTAGGTGTGTGCATTACCAGGCATCTCATGAAAATCCTAGTTTAAGGTTTATTGTAGCCACGGAAATGTTTTTTTCTGTATATTTTAACATATGTGATCGATGCTGGTATACTACCTGCTTGTTTTCAGCACATTTAACTTTTATACATGAAGAACACACAATATTTATGTAACTTTCTTATAGACTTGAATAACTTTACAGTTACATAATAACAGGGCCAACAATTAACTGATCATCTGGTATACAAGACTTGTGTATACACAGATTGTATTCCCTCTTTGGAGATCCCCTGCCAATTTAATTCCACCACAGTTAAAAAGAAAGTCTTTGGAAACCCTCATTATCGTTACTGCACTGGGATAAGTGGCAGCTACTATGCAAACGAAAGGCAGAAATGTGTCCAATATGATTAGCATTACAAATATAATCAACTGGATACATACTGGGGGAAGGGAAAATAACTCTCTAGAAGAGTGGGAATACTCTCTTCTAGAGAGTTATTTTCCCTTGTTCTATATAGGTTTTTAGTGAATCCCTATCATTACCAGGTTTTTAGTGAATCCCTATCATTACCAGTTTTCGAGCAGCTTAGTGCTAGTCCGTCTCCCTCTCTCCTGTGTGGTACCGTATGTAGAACCGTTCTACATACTGGGGGAAGTTTAGACATTAACAGATCTCTTATGATTATGGTTATTTATGGTCATTATGGCAGCTAGAGACAGTTGGGGTTCTAGGTGAATTAAGCGCCAAGTCTTAAATCTTATAAATATTAATATATGAACACATTATAACAGCTAGAAATGTGTATTGGTTTTACGTAACAGATAATGGTGCGTGGAATTAGTAGATCATAATGTGAAAGGAATTGTACATGAAGTGATTAGTGTTTGGAAGATACAAAGAAGCGGATCTTATCTAGAATGTTCATTTTTTTAAATCCGATATAAGGATTTCATTAGAATGGCATAAAGTGGCCTAAAAAGTATTCTTAACTCCTTAAGGACCAATGATTTGGCAAAATTGCCATGTTAGATAATCGAGACCTCGTCACAAAGAGGTTAAAGGCATGGCACATAAGATTCTGAAGATATTTCCCTTGTTTATCTTATTACTTCTCCATCAATGTATACTACCGGAGGTCACATAATCCTCTTGTTTGCTATAGAATTATTTAGTTCCCATTTGTACCATTTCTGCATTTACAGATGAAGCCAGCCTGTTACATGTTCCTGAACAAGCAGCATGCTTTGGGTCCAGTGCCAAAGCTATATTATCCATTCCAGCTGGCTCCAAGGCAAGGAGGGGGGTTTGTGAAGCATGTTATTTTCACGCCTGGTGGGCTACATCTGGGGCTCTTCTATGCATGAAACACATAATCTAGTCTTTATTGCATTGTTCTAGAGATGTTAGACTGGCAGAGCATAGCAATACATGTACGGTTTCAAAGTATCAATACATATTTATGGAAATTCTTATATTTTTTTAAAAGTGACTGGCCCGATGTTGATTTTTATTAAATATGTCTAACTTCTACCCAAGTTCTTTAGACCGCAGTTAATAAAACAATACACAAAATATTGTAAAATCTGTGCATCATCAGTGTTAATATAAGTTTAATTCTAAATAAGCCATAGTAATAAATGAATGTAATGTTATAATAGTTTTATGATCAGGGGTAATATGTACGCCGACATTATGAAAATATATATTAAAAAAAAGGGACATAAATGTTATGCATCCCCTTCAACCACAATATGTTTTTGGAGCAAACTATTTTTGGCAAGATAAATCTGAAAAAACAAACAAACATGATTTTGCCACAGTTATTTAAGTTGTATTGACAACTGGGTTTCACAATTAGGTCAGGGTTTAGGAAACATTGCAGTTATGTTGGTGTCAAGTCTGCTCAATTACTGTGTTAGTGAGTAAATCGCTGTATGTCAATGCTTCAAAGCACAAGAAGATTAAAGGTGGACAATACATTTACCTCCCATTTCATTTGCAGCATTAGTGAACACCACAACCAAAAACTACAAATTCCATATTGAGACTAAAATATGACCATATATATATATGCTTTGTCAGCATTAGAATGTCAATCATGAATGTTGGAATTCTACAACAAATGCAGTGGCATGTACAAATGTATTTTTGAAGGACAGATAGAGGTCATGGGACTATTTGGCCAATATCTGAAGACAGTGGCCTGGCATGTACAGAAAACCTGATTGAAAGGAATCAGATGTGTAAAAATGACATGGTTGTTTTACAGAGCTTTATTTAATCTATTCAAGAAACACTACTTCCAAAAGGGGTTGTTGGACTTTTTTTTTTTTTTTTTTTTTTTTTAATACACAGTAGAACCACGTATTAGGACAAACCATGTCAGTGACGAGTTATCCTATCACAAATGAGAATTTATGTATTGAAATAGTATATTAGGGGTAAATGCACATCTGTGCTGCAACTTACCCAACACTTGTTAAAATAAAGTTTTAATATTTTTAATGCACCTCTCTTTATGGATTTGCTTGCAATTCAGCTAAATATTTACATCAATGAATGTGGCGAACAATTAAAGATAAGAAAGAATAAAAAAAAGAATAATTAAAAAAAAAAACTATCAACTTTGGAAAATAGGCTCATTTAAAGTATTTGCATGAAAGGGGGAAAAAAGTATTTATGTACATACTGCAGTTGGTCTTGTTGTGAGGTAGTCCACAGTTTGGATCACTGGCACATGCCCCTGAGCACGCTGGGTAAACGCATTTTGGATCTTCTTCTTGGCATGAGTGACCTGTAGTATTAATTAGCTTCAGCACAGGGAACCAATTCACCTTGCATTACATTAATCAGTCATTTCAATTATCTTAAATATCTATGGACACTTACAATTCATTAGTATTATGTAATCAGGGAAAACTCCCACACAATTCCAGAAGCGATTATAATTTCCATATAATTCAGTTGATTGGCATTTTATACTTCCAGCTCTCCATGGTTTCTGACAATGCTTGAAATTCTACACTGAAGATTGTTATACAAGAACATAAATAAAGTGAGATAAGTCACCTGGTTAGGCTGCTTCGGAGCTCCATATACAAATCTAGTGTTTGGCAAAATGCAATGGTATTTGTTAGGGTTCTGTTAGGTCCATGAAACTTAAAGATGGCGGGTCTTAGCATGCCCTGACTTGTTGGGTTCTACCCACCTAACCCCATGACCTGCCCTGCCCTGCTCAAAACCAGCTGCATCTCAAGTCATCGATAAAAGGGGAAATGTAAGAATGTAAACAGTAGATTTAATCATGACAAACATACATGAGTAATCATTAGGCAGAGTAGGCACCTGTTTACAGGTGCATGTCCACAAGGGGGTGCATGTTTTCAGTACTTATGACATGCCTTTTTGGAGCTACAGTGGGCTGGTGGAGAGATAAGTAACAGGAACTTTGGCCAGTGTGTTCGGTATGCTAGTCAGCCATCTATGCTTGACAGCAGAGCCGCAGGAACAATTTTAGAGGGTGTAAACATCAGTTTTGTCCCAGCTCTTCCAGTATCAGTGTATCCTTATAATTCTGCGCAGTGTTGAGCCAAATACTTATAACAGAGAAGCATTGAAGATGAATTGCACATGTGCAGTAATCCGCAGGATTGTCCAATCTAATGCTAATCATAGGGAAGATTCAGATTGGCATAAGCAGATCGCAGCCTGCTGGTGGAGAGTTCCCTATTTGCCAGCATTTAATCATACAAGTGCTTTGTGTGCGCACAAACTTGCAGGTGTAATCTGGGCAAGTCCTGAATAAACTGTGCAGTCTTCTCAAACCTTGTGTGTGCATGCTGAATATAAATGATGAACAAAACAAATAAAACAAAAATAACAAAATACTGTAGCTAACTGACAGTTTTCTTTTAGCCAAATATCTCTGCAAAACAAACAAAGCCAAAAGACTGCACGTACAATATATTTGTATGGGTAAGCTGAAGTGGTGTAGGTGCTTAGACTGATCCTCTTAACTCAGCCACCATAACGACTGGGAATACATCTCACTCTGTTATTCTTAAGGATAGACCGACACTTTGCGATAAGAATCAAGCCACTTTATAGAGTTCAAATGCAGTGTGTTTGTGTTTCATGGTTGTAAGTACAAATTAGAATTGTACTTTCTGAAACAGACAGAAAAACCCCCCCAGGAAATATGGTGATGCGAAACCTATTATTTCACCCTAGGATCGAATAAATACAATCTTACGCCATGACTCACCAAACGTGCCTGACAACGGTAAAGAGAGGAGCACTTTAGCTAATCATTTAAATAAACTTTGCAAGCAGAAGATTTTCCCATTACAAATTTTGGAAAAAAAAAAAAAACGTGTCTTCCACTTACCCTTATTTTCAGTGCAGTTCTCTTCATCGCTCCCATCTTTACAATCGCTGTCTCCATCACAGCGGAAGGCACTGGGAATGCATTGCCCATTTTTACATTCTGTCAGACCCTGACTGTGACACGCTATACAAATAAATCAAAATAATTGTGTTTCATAAGAAAGAAACTCAGCATCTGTTTAATGTCATGTTCTTACTTTTTTTCTTTTTTTTCCTCTCGGTTTTGTAATGAGATATAGAACTTTTCTTGTTGGATATAAATATGCTATTAATTATGTACACAATTATAGTCAGGCCTTTATTCTGTTTTATCTCAATATTTGGTTTTTACTTTATAATTTGTTATAGGTTATATAATATTTATATTATCCACGATCCAGCACTCGCATTTGTGTCATACGTGCCATGGTGCTCCTCCAGCCTGATGACAAATATTCACGATGACAGGCACTCACTGGTCTTGTTAATCCATTAAATGTTTCATTATTTACCACGAATAGGTTAAATCTAATCAACGTTACAGTCCGCATGCAGGCTTTCATCAGGATCAAAGTGATGAAAGTCCAGATACGAACCGAATTGTTGATGTGATGGAACCTAATCGTGGAAACTAAAAGAAACAAAAACATTTCTTGGATTAACAAGACCAGTGATGATCTTTCTTCATGGATAATATATATATAAACGATGAAGTAAATATTTTTGGATTGGAAATAATTCATCTTTTTTATTTCACCCAATTCATCCTTATTGACTTTTCTCCCTAATTAGCCTGTCTGTTCTACATGTTACATGCCTCGCTACACTAAGCTCAGTTTGGTTGTTGTCTGCTAGACTTGCGCAGAACAAAAAAAATTCTGTTCACCAGAACCATTTTTTCCAAAAATGAAATTTGGTTTGGGACCTCTGACACTCGTTTGACTGTTTGGCTCATCTTTTTTTTTTTTTAATTCTTTATTTTTCCTTTTCATAGCGCATGTAATGAATTCTTACATTCCCGCCTCGCCACAACAGCGATTGCGGGCGCAGTATGGTACATAGTCATATAATTTTATGTTGCGCCGTTAGGAGTGTTATTCAACTGAGTTACATTTGTCCTGTCCGGAGACAGATCTTTGCATGCAATAACTTATAGCCATATATAGATGTCATATATACAAGTCATTGTGGTATAATAATGAGGGAACAATATTCCCCTGAACATTGGTGTACAGTGAGAAATAAACAGGCATAAAATACATAAACAAATCAACAAAATCGGATTGGTAAGTTATTCTCTTGGTGTGCTGTACCGGTTTGCTCGTTATCATGTTAAGTGGCCTGTTGGTATGGGATTATGTGGGTGCCCTGGGCGGGACAGATGCTTCATCTGTCATCCTCCTCCGCCCTGGCATACAGGATCTGTTGTTGAGTTACCGTTAAGTTCAAAGAGGCCCTGGAGAGTTAAGTGTCGGTGCCAGAAGAGTCTGGGTGGGTCTACGTGTGTCACCTGGTGGGTGTGGTCTGTATCTGTATCAGTCCCTGATTTCCCCCCCCCCCCTTTTGTCGTAGGTATGTTGGTGGAGCCCATCTGGTCCCCATGTGCCCTGCTAGTCCGTAAGGTTCAGCCATGTTGGGGGTCGGTGTGGTAAAAGCATACTGAATAAAAACATGTGTACCGGTATTTATGGCCTTAGGTTCAGAGTAACGATAAGATAAGAGAAAGTAAAATAAAATAAAAGAGGCATCGATTAGGAGTACAACATCAATTCGTCTTAGAGTACATCAACTATTGGGAGCACTCTAAGGGGTTAGTGCAGATAATATTTCTCCTTATGTAAGTCCCTAAAACCAGTCCCAGGTGTGCTATCGTGGGTGGTAGTTGTCTGTCCCTCCTTGTCATCCCTGCTGGGTTACTCCTGGTCTGAGAGTCTTATGGAGGGTCTTGTAGGGCTATTGTTTGCCCGTCCCTGGTTGGTCTGGGTCCGAGTTTCTTCTTCCATGTGGGGTTCCCGGTCGACTGGGTTACTGCCGGCTGTTGTTCTTCTGGGAGCGGTGCTGGCAGATCAAGGCCCCTCAGGAATGCTGCGTGATCCTCGGAGGCCGATAGTACATGAACTGCGTCTCCGCGTGGCACCACTAGTGTACCCGACAGTCCCTATCGGTATTTAATACCTTTGTCTCGCAGAATCCGGGTGGTGGGTGCAAACCTACGCCGTTCGAGTAAGACTGCAAAAGGTAGGTCGTCGTATATTGTGATTTTCGTGTTGGCAATTAGTAGACTCGGTCTTTGTCTGGACCGCGCCATTATAGAGGACTTCACGTTGGTGTCTCTGGTGACAGCTATAATGTCCCGGGGAGCGTCCGCGGGTGCCGTGGGGGCTTTCCGGACCCTGAAGGCCGTCACAAGTGGCGGTCTCTCTCCCGTTGTCTGCACTCCGAGTTCTCTCAGGACCTCGTGGGTAAAGCTGATCAGGGCCTCTTGGCCTATGGACTCTGGGGCCCCACGGATCCTTATGTTTTTCCGGCGGTGCCGTGTCTCTAGGGAGGTAACTGTGCGGGAGAGGCGCTGCACTTGTTGGGTGAGTGTGTTTAGGCGGGTGCTGGTATCGTCCAGCATCCTGCCCCTCTCCGCTTCCCTGGACTCTACGTCGCTCATGCGGCGGTTCAGGCCTCCTACCTCCACCTGTACTCCAGCGAGGTCGGCCTTCCACACCTCCCTCAGGTCCCGCAAGAGGTTTTTGATATCACCCATGGTGGAGGGGGATTTGTCTGAGTCTGATTCAGATCTCTGGTAGATCCCACTGCTGGTTTGGGGTGCTTGGGGTATCTCTTCCTCCAGTGATCGCTCCGAGTCGCTGGAGCTGCGTGCTTCCACAGGCGCCATGTTTAGTCGGGCCTGCGGCGGTGGTCTGGCGAAGGACAGTCGGATGTCTGCTTGACTGTTGCTCTCCGCTTGGGCCAGTCTTCGATGCTTGCGCCCCATCTCTCTTGAGGGGGTCTCAGGTATTAACGATGTTTAAATTTTCTCTGTTTGTGGCAAAATAGGCAGTTTTAAACTCGTAAAGCGGGAGCTCAGTAAAACCTCGACCACTCTGTAGCTCGGCTAGCCACGCCCCCCTGTTTGGCTCATCTTAATATGAAAAATACTTGGGAAAACGATTCGAACACACCAAAAAGGGTGCGAAAAAACAGGCTAATCTTTGCATTCCAAAATATAGACATAATATAGAGTGATACACTGATGGGCACTATTTGGGTCACTTCTCACTTGATCTGAAAAATATCAGCATTTAGCTGCTGTTCCCTAATCAAACATAATTTTTCTCATCTGTCATCTCATTATTTTTGGGCAGGGGCAGAACTTCAAATCCTGAAGCAGACAGCATGCTTGTACATCGGGCTAGTCATTTGCTTGGTTATACGTCCTTAAGGCACTCCTGACATATGGAATCTGGCCAAACTACTAATTGGCCCAACGTCAAGCGATTTGGATTCAGCTAAATATATATGCATAGAGTCTACCAGAAAAAGGCAACTTACTAAAGCTAATTTCTCCTTGCTTTAGTTCAGGGTCTACTAAATTAAATGACCATTTGGCCTAAAGTCCAACGAACTGGACTCAACCACATCTATATGCACAGGTCTATGGTCTACTAGAAAAAGGCAACTTACTAAGGTGAATTTCTCCTTGTTTTAGTACAGCGTTAGTGTTCTGCTATTATCCATAGCAGCCACAATATTACATTGAATACTACTTACTGCAATTGACTTCATCAGATTTGTCTGCACAGTCATGGTCTCCATCGCACACCCACTTCAATGTTATACATCGCCCATCTCCACACCGATAACTTTGTAACGGGTTACAATCTAAGCAACGAGATAAAGAGCAGATATTTACTACATTTAAAGAGTTATCTCGGCGCTTGTGTTCATAAATGAGTAAGGCTAATTAAATATTAGCACAGAGTAGACTATCAGAAGATAAAGGATCCATATATTACTTAGATGACTATTATTTAACACCGTCTGAAACAGTACACTGACCTTCTGTTCTACAGCTTACAGATGGAATGTCTGTGACACCATCCTACCCTACCCTGCACTGCAGCCTGCACAATTCAAAAGTTACAACTGCATGGAGTTAGAAGGACATTGCCCTGCACTATGGAATTTGCTGGCACTATATAAATAAAAATAATAATTAGAACGGCTTGGGTTACATCAAAGGGCATTAAATTTAGGGCACAGCAGTTTGTGTTGCCTTAAAAAGAAAGGTTTCTCGGTTTTATCGGGCAAACATATGTACTGCATGAGAGTATTTACATTCCTAAAAATAGCAAAATATGCATTTTGCAGATTTCCATTTCCCACCAATAATATATTTTTGTATTGATATTTGTGGTGTTAGCTAATTTGTAACCTTGTAGAAGGATTTCAAGGTGGTGGATATGGTATATCATTTACCGTATTTATCGGCGTATAACACGCACCGGCGTATAACACGCACCTAATTTTTAGAAAGAAATTGCAGGAAATTTCCCCCCTCCCATAGTATTCTCCCCCTCCCCTCCCCTCCCATAGTGTACTTCCCCCCCCCTCCCATAGTGTACTTCCCCCCCCTCCCCTCCCCTCCCCTCCCATAGTGTACTTCCCCCCCCCTCCCCTCCCCTCCCATAGTGTACTTCCCCCCCCCCTCCCCTCCCATAGTGTACTTCCCCCCCCCTCCCCTCCCCTCCCATAGTGTACTTCCCCCCCTCCCCTCCCCTCCCATAGTGTACTTCCCCCCCCTCCCCTCCCATAGTGTACTTCCCCCCCCTCCCCTCCCCTCCCATAGTGTACTTCCCCCTCCCCCCCCTCCCCTCCCATAGTGTACTTCCCCCCCCCTCCCCTCCCATAGTGTACTTCCCCCCCCCCTCCCCTCCCATAGTGTACTTCCCCCCTCCCCCCCTCCCCTCCCATAGTGTACTTCCCCCCCTCCCCCCCCATAGTGTACTTCCCCCCCTCCCCCCCCCTCCCTCCCATAGTGTACTTCCCCCCTCCCCCCCCATAGTGTACTTCCCCCCCTCCCCCCCCCTCCCTCCCATAGTGTACTTCCCCCCTCCCCCCCCATAGTGTACTTCCCCCCCTCCCCCCCCCTCCCCTCCCATAGTGTACTTCCCCCCTCCCCCCCTCCCCTCCCATAGTGTACTTCCCCCCCTCCCCCCCTCCCCTCCCATAGTGTACTTCCCCCCCTCCCCTCCCATAGTGTACTTCCCCCCCTCCCCCCCCTCCCCTCCCATAGTGTACTTCCCCCCCTCCCCCCCTCCCCTCCCATAGTGTACTTCCCCCCTCCCCCCCATAGTGTACTTCCCCCCCCTCCCCCCATAGTGTACTTCCCCCCCCTCCCCCCCATAGTGTACTTCCCCCCCCTCCCTCCCTCCCCTCCCCTCCCATAGTGTACTTCCCCCCCTCCCCCCCTCCCCTCCCATAGTGTACTTCCCCCCCCTCCCCCCCTCCCCTCCCTCCCCTCCCATAGTGTACTTCCCCCCCTCCCCTCCCTCCCCTCCCATAGTGTACTTCCCCCCCTCCCCCCCTCCCCTCCCATAGTGTACTTCCCCCCCCTCCCCTCCCATAGTGTACTTCCCCCCCCCTCCCCTCCCATAGTGTACTCCCCCCCCCTCCCTCCCCCTCCCCTCCCATAGTGTACTTCCCCTCCCCCCCTCCCATAGTGTACTTCCCCCCCCTCCCCTCCCCTCCCATAGTGTACTTCCCCCCCTCCCCTCCCATAGTGTACTTCCCTCCCTCCCCTCCCCTCCCATAGAGTACTTCCCCCCCCTCCCCTCCCCTCCCCTCCCATAGTGTACTTCCCCCCCCTCCCCTCCCCTCCCATAGTGTACTTCCCCCCCTCCCCTCCCCTCCCATAGTGTACTTCCCCCCCTCCCCTCCCCTCCCATAGTGTACTTCCCCCCCTCCCCTCCCCTCCCATAGTGTACTTCCCCCCCTCCCCTCCCCTCCCATAGTGTACTTCCCCCCCTCCCCTCCCCTCCCATAGTGTACTTCCTCCCCTCCCCTCCCCTCCCCTCCCATAGTGTACTTCCTCCCCTCCCCTCCCATAGTGTACTTCCCCCCCCCTCCCCTAGTGTACTTCCCCCCCCCTCCCCTAGTGTACTTCCCCCCCTCCCCTCCCCTAGTGTACTTCCCCCCCCTCCCCTCCCCTAGTGTACTTCCCCCCCTCCCCTCCCCTAGTGTACTTCCCCCCCCCTCCCCTCCCCTAGTGTACTTCCCCCCCTCCCCTCCCCTAGTGTACTTCCCCCCCTCCCCTCCCCTAGTGTACCTCCCCCCCTCCCCTCCCATAGTGTACTCCCCCCCCCCTCCCCTCCCATAGTGTACTTCCCCCCCCTCCCCCCCCTCCCCTCCCATAGTGTACTTCCCCCCCCTCCCCTCCCATAGTGTACTTCCCCCCCCTCCCCTCCCCTCCCATAGTGTACTTCCCCCCCTCCCCTCCCATAGTGTACTTCCCCCCCTCCCCTCCCCTCCCATAGAGTACTTCCCCCCCCTCCCCTCCCCTCCCCTCCCATAGTGTACTTCCCCCCCTCCCCTCCCCTCCCATAGTGTACTTCCCCCCCTCCCCTCCCCTCCCATAGTGTACTTCCCCCCCTCCCCTCCCCTCCCATAGTGTACTTCCTCCCCTCCCCTCCCCTCCCATAGTGTACTTCCTCCCCTCCCCTCCCATAGTGTACTTCCTCCCCTCCCCTCCCATAGTGTACTTCCCCCCCCCTCCCCTCCCCTCCCATAGTGTACTCCCCCCCCCCTCCTCCCCTCCCCTCCCATAGTGTACTTCCCCCCCCTCCCCTCCCATAGTGTACTTCCCCCCCCTCCCCTCCCCTCCCATAGTGTACTTCCCCCCCCTCCCCTCCCCTCCCATAGTGTACTTCCCCCCCTCCCCTCCCATAGTGTACTTCCCCCCCCTCCCCTCCCATAGTGTACTTCCCCCCCCTCCCCTCCCCTAGTGTACTTCCCCCCCCCTCCCCTCCCCTCCCATAGTGTACTTCCCCCCCCTCCCCTCCCCTCCCATAGTGTACTCCCCCCCCCTCCCCTCCCATAGTGTACTTCCCCCCCCTCCCCTCCCCTCCCATAGTGTACTTCCCCCCCCTCCCCTCCCCTCCCATAGTGTACTTCCCCCCCCTCCCCTCCCATAGTGTACTTCCCCCCCCTCCCCTCCCCTCCCATAGTGTACTTCCCCCCCCCTCCCCTCCCATAGTGTACTTCCCCCCCCTCCCCTCCCATAGTGTACTTCCCCCCCCCTCCCCTCCCCTCCCCTCCCATAGTGTACTTCCCCCCCCCTCCCCTCCCCTCCCATAGTGTACTTCCCCCCCCTCCCCTCCCCTCCCATAGTGTACTTCCCCCCCCTCCCCTCCCCTCCCATAGTGCACTTCCCCCCCTCCCCTCCCCTCCCATAGTGCACTTCCCCCCCTCCCCTCCCCTCCCATAGTGTACTTCCCCCCCCCCTCCCCTCCCCTCCCATAGTGTACTTCCCCCCCCCTCCCCTCCCCTCCCCTAGTGTACTTCCCCCCCCTCCCCTCCCCTCCCCTAGTGTACTTCCCCCCCCCCTCCCCTCCCCTCCCCTAGTGTACTTCCCCCCCCCCTCCCCTCCCATAGTGTACTTCCCCCCCCTCCCCTCCCCTCGTGTACTTCCCCCCCCCCTCCCCTCCCATAGTGTACTTCCCCCCCCCTCCCCTCCCATAGTGTACTTCCCCCCCCCTCCCCTCCCATAGTGTACTTCCCCCCCCTCCCCTCCCATAGTGTACTTCCCCCCCCCTCCCCCCCTCCCCTAGTGTACTTCCCCCCCCTCCCCCCCTCCCCTAGTGTACTTCCCCCCCTCCCCTCCCCTCCCCTAGTGTACTTCCCCCCCTCCCCTCCCCTCCCCTAGTGTACTTCCCCCCCTCCCCTCCCATAGTGTACTTCCCCCCCCTCCCCTCCCATAGTGTACTTCCCCCCCCTCCCCTCCCATAGTGTACTTCCCCCCCCTCCCCTCCCATAGTGTACTTCCCCCCCCTCCCCTCCCATAGTGTACTTCCCCCCCCTCCCCTCCCATAGTGTACTTCCCCCCCCTCCCCTCCCATAGTGTACTTCCCCCCCCTCCCCTCCCATAGTGTACTTCCCCCCCCTCCCCTCCCATAGTGTACTTCCCCCCCCCTCCCCTCCCATAGTGTACTTCCCCCCCCCTCCCCTCCCATAGTGTACTTCCCCCCCCCTCCCCCTCCCATAGTGTACTTCCCCCCCCCCCTCCCCCTCCCATAGTGTACTTCCCCCCCCCCTCCCCCTCCCATAGTGTACTTCCCCCCCTCCCCCTCCCATAGTGTACTTCCCCCCCCTCCCCCTCCCATAGTGTACTTCCCCCCCCCCTAGTGTACTTCCCCCCCTCCCCTCCCCTAGTGTACTTCCCCCCCCTCCCATAGTGTACTTCCCCCCCCTCCCCTCCCATAGTGTACTTCCCCCCCTCCCCTCCCATAGTGTACTTCCCCCCCCCTCCCCTCCCATAGTGTACTTCCCCCCCCCCTCCCCTCCCATAGTGTACTTCCCCCCCCCTCCCCTCCCATAGTGTACTTCCCCCCCCTCCCCTCCCATAGTGTACTTCCCCCCCCTCCCCTCCCATAGTGTACTTCCCCCCCCTCCCCTCCCATAGTGTACTTCCCCCCCCTCCCCTCCCATAGTGTACTTCCCCCCCCTCCCCTCCCATAGTGTACTTCCCCCCCCTCCCCTCCCATAGTGTACTTCCCCCCCCTCCCCTCCCATAGTGTACTTCCCCCCCCTCCCCTCCCATAGTGTACTTCCCCCCCCTCCCCTCCCATAGTGTACTTCCCCCCCCTCCCCTCCCATAGTGTACTTCACCCCCCCCCCCATAGTGTACTTCCCCCCCCTCCCATAGTGTACTTCCCCCCCTCCCATAGTGTACTTCCCCCCCCTCCCATAGTGTACTTCCCCCCCCTCCCATAGTGTACTTCCCCCCCTCCCATAGTGTACTTCCCCCCCCTCCCATAATTACTTACCTGTCCTGAAGCGTGGGCCGGCTTCACAGCTTGCACCGCGGTACAGGAACTTTAATTTCATGTTCCGGTTTCCGGCGGGACTGAAAGGAAGTGTGCACACTATTGTGCACACTTCCTTTCAGTCCCGCCGGAAACCGGAACATGAAATTAAAGTTCCTGTACCGCGGTGCAAGCTGTGAAGCCGGCCCACGCTTCAGGACAGGTAAGTAATTATGGGATATCGGCGTATAACACGCACCCACAATTTTTCCCCTATTTTCAGGGGGAAAAAGTGCGTGTTATACGCCGATAAATACGGTAATTATGCTTACACTCAGTAGTGGACGAGGTGTTTAATACTCCACTGGACATTCCACCTTTGGGCAGCTAAAAAGTTAATCAATGTGCAGAGGACTTACGGTAAACATTCCATTATTTTCTAAACAAAATAAGGTAGTGTTATAGTAGTAGCCTACTATGATAGAAACCTTTCATACTAATGATATGAACCAATTACGTTTTCTCAACAAACTTTAAGCTAAAAGCAAACAAAAACAAAATAAGTTAAACCTTTTCATCATTTGTGTGGCTCTCTTTTGTACATACCACAATTTTGCTCATCACTTAGGTCTCCACAGTCATCATATCCATCACATACCAAGCTGTGGTTCAGGCATTTCCCAGTGTTACATCGGAATAGGTGTTCACTGCAGTCTAAAAAAATATCATTATTTAAGCTACCAATACAGCAATGATTAGGATATATTCTAAAAGCTAAGGCATAGTACAGAGTGTCTTAAATGGCAAATTATTGTGAATTTAATTAGGAATTCAATGTTTTAACAACTGACTAGACTTCGTTAGCTGCTTTTAGCTGCATTCTGAATTCATCAAATTCCTTTTATATACACCAGAAATAATAAATCCACCTGGTTTTCACGTGTGGATGAGACTCCACAGGTACATTCTGCCATTATTTGTGCAAACCAGCTGAAATACATTTGTGCACAAGTTTACAAGCACTGTACTGCATGAGAACAGTATTTCAACTTCTCAGGTGTTCAGTATGACGGATACAATGAACAAGTGTTTTGGACTGTGTTTCTGTACAAAACCACTCCAGGAACAATCACATAAGGACTCATGGCATGGGACTTGCCTTGATATTGTCCTAAATGGCTTGACATTAGCTAACAATTTTATGGCTGTTTGTCTTGAAAGTATTTTCAGAACTTTCTTCTGGACTCACAGACTTCCCAGAATGTAATGACATATTACTACCAGGAAACTGTCACAATGAAAATAAATGGGCTACCAATCAACTCAAAACTCTACTCTGTTGGAGCAGGGATATTATGACTTTCTGGATTGTTAGCGAAGCTGAGGATAAGTCTGAAGAACACTTATGGCATTAGGATATCTAGAATATCCTGTATATATAAAATATCTACAACGCACATACATTTTGGCAGATGTATTCAATCAAAATAATACAATAACTGAACTCGCAAATGTGCTGAATTGTGGTTTATGCCCGAAATTCATTATTTTACCATTTTAACAGATTTCAATAATTATCAAATCAAATGGTACTATCACAGATGTTGCAACTAATCAACAATGTAAGCTACAGAATACGGAAAGAGACAAATGGCTTTAGGCACAAGATGTACAGATCAAGTCTGGGAGAAGAACTGTAATAGCACTTTGAAAGAAATATGAAAATGAATAAACAGTTCTGATAAAAAAAAAATACAAACACAAAAAAACTCAAATTTTCAGTTTAGTAACGAATGCCTTGCAGACTCTTCCACTAAAAGGAACAATCCAAGCACCCAAACTACAACCATGTGTCTGATCATGTGACGGCGATCACAGAAAAAAAAAACAATCATTTTTTACTTGCTGAAAAATAAAAGCATATCTAATCATTATAAAAAGTAATGTTGCATACCTCAGTCTTTTTTTTTTTCTTTCAACAAGAAATGTTGTGACCCAATCAGGAAGAGACACTATATTATTCCACTAAAAAACGAATTTTCCCATTATAGTAGGTGTAAATGTATGTGCATTTATACTTATTTAACAAAACTAATGAATAAATAAATAAAACATAAACCCATAAATAAAGGGATATATATGTATATGTAATGAATCTATTTATATTTCTGCCTATAACAATATTTTTAAGCATTGGTGCATATGGTGTAAGGTGCTGGAGTGTCCCTTTAAATAATCTTTTCCTTTTTCCTTGTTAAATGAAAGTTGTCTTCATCTAGTTATTATACTAAGTACAGATGACATTATACAAATTAGCAGCCTTCTCCAAGTGTCAGGGTAATTATGTACCACCATGTGTTCTGAGAAGAGTGGCAGTCGGATTACGCTTGATAAAGAAGCAGTAATTCATTGGGATTTTCAGCCAATTATATGGTTCAGTGTTATTCAAGCTTTTGTAAATCACAGAGTCAATAAAGCATTCAGCATGCATTAAGGAAACTGTCAAACACACACCGCAGCATTTAAGAATTGGGGTTGTACTTCACTGTCCTTTGCCGTATAGCTTCAGACGTTTCCACAGAAAAAAAATAAGACTTCATAAATAATGAAAAACATAATTAAATAAAATTAATTAAAAAAAATAATTTTTAAATCCAATACATGAATACTATCTAAGATGGTTCTTGGTTACATTCTATTGGCTGAAAATGGTCGATAAATATTGACTGGTTTCAGCCAATATTTGTTATTGCATTGTGATTGGATTTAATGCCAGCTTAAATTCTAGCAGCTAAACCTGATAAATGGGTCCAATCAATGTGCTATTTTAGCCTATTTTAATGACAAATGATTAGTCATAGAAAAAATAAATAATGAAATGTAATGTTTATGACCAATATTTTAGTGTAATGGTAGTTTTACACTTGTGATCGCTCTCTGAGAGTAAAATGTCTGATACTGACGGCGACTGTCCTGGTATCGGCATTTCCTGGCCGACCACGACATACATGTTTCCATACTGTGATCTGTAAACCATGACGTGATGGAACAACAATCCTCTAGGTACAGTTGTTTCTGACGGCCCTAGCATGTCACTCGGTGCAAACGTGTTAAAGGATGACAATTCGTGAACAAAGACTGCTCTACATTTATATACACACAAGCAAGTACGTCCCAAAGATTAAAGGCTGCTCAACACACCAGTGAGGTATCCCCTTCACCTTCACAAATACAGTAATATAATACAACAAAAATAGGTGGAGCAGAATGTAGCAAATATAAATATAAATACTTCCCTCTCTTCAAAATTCCAGCCAAAACAATGAAACTGAAACAGAAACAGAGGGGGATACAATAGTGTAAAACTGATAAAATGGAGATAGATCACTGTGTCTTTAAATAGCACACTCACAAAAGTAGAGCCATAGGATAACCTGGCTCTGGTCTGGATAACAATAGGATCCTTAAGGGAGATCCAAATCCCACTCCAGCAGATGAGAAGGATAAAACAGGAACAAATAAGTGCTTCTAAAAAATTACTTTATTCCAGAAATAAAAGAACGGCATAAAACAAAGTCCATATAGTCACCAAAGTCACCAACTATGTAATATTTTTAAGAATCATCGCTAAACAATTTCCTGTTTTAGAATTTTCTTCAACTTATCTACAACTGTAGTCTCTAACTAGGAATTACAGAATGACAATTGGCTGGAAAATGCCTAAGGAAAGTATTGAGTAAGACAGAAAGTAATCGTAAACATAACTCAAAAACCTCATATATAAAAAAAATGCTAACTTATTTTAAATTACCACTTCAAACTGTCTAAAATGTGCTTTCATCTTTAATTTGTTTTACACATACCTTTGACCTGTGAAGATATTGGTTTAGTATGAGGAGTTGTTGGCTGACATTAAACAAAGGAACCACATGTTGTATGAGGCGGGTAATGGGCAGAAGACTTTGCAGTTAGCCTTTCTGATAATAATAATAATAATAATAAAGTATTTAACCAGTGAAGGTACATTCAGATTACTCTGGTTTTCAAGTATGTCCTGGGGATGTTACTTTTGTCCAACATCCAGGGGATGTTACGAATGTAAGCAGATGTCATTATTGACACAATTAACCTAATCTGCACACTTGGACATTCCAGGCCTAGATGATAAAAATCCTAAAATTACACTGACTTACTGCAATGTACCTCGTCGCTCCAGTCATCACAGTCATTGTATCCATTGCACAGCAATTTGTCGGGCACACAAATTCCATTGTTACACTGGAAGCTGTCTGGTTCTCCACAAAGAGCTTAAAGAAAAAGAAAACATTTTTTTTTTACATTTTAAATAAAAAAAATGTGTATAATACTGCATTTTATTCCAGGGGCTAGAGAGGCTGAGAAATGTTCACTTAAACATAAAAAAAAGTTTAGTTTTTTTTTCCCCATTTCAATATTAAATATTAACTAGTTAAAATGGGCAATTCATGTGTACAAATTGGGTGACATCACACAACGCAATAAAATGTAAAAAAAAAAAAAAACATTTATTGAATGGTGTGATTTACTCTATCTCCCCAACATGTTCCTGGATCCTGGAAACCGATGGCATTCGGACTCCCAGGTAATATTGGCCACCATTAATTCTGCCCTTTTTTGTTAGCTATATATCTGGAAAGCAGAAAAAAAAACCTCACCTCCTCTTTAATGTTTTAATAACGGTACAACAGCCAGAGCTCTAGTAACGTGGCACGGGACTGAAAGTTCTTTACTATGGTCTTGATTTAAAAAGCTTTACAAATGGTTGGGGCATATTGGTCTCCAAAAATCTTGGTACTTTGTAGAACAACATGCTCCAATCTCTCAGTATAGTCTGCTCGAACATTTCTGAGGTCAATCACATTGGCTGGGGGATCTTACATCCTGGACAATCTAAAAGACAGTTCTGTGTATTATCTTATCTACTAGGGCGATCATTGGTAACATCATCAAGGTGTAGAATCAGACCTCTTTAAAATGGTTATTTGCCAAATACATGTATCTATAGGTTTCTGGTGTTGAACAGGGCATAGTCTCTGATTGGGTCAAGTGATGAGTACATGGGTTTCAGTGGGCAAATTCAAACAAGTCAGGTGGCAGAGTGAAATTCCAGGAGTAGAGTAACGTGACACTATCTTTATCTTTCCCTATGTGCCACTGGGCATGGATGCCATCCATTTTCACAGAGAATAGGTTTACATTTGGCTGAAAACACAAATAAAGGCTGTCAAACAACCATTAAAACATCTTAATTCATCAGATCCTTCAAATTTCATAAGATTTTACTTTCAGACTTCACACGCACAGCATGGACACGCCAAACACAGTTTATTCGTCTAATAAATAAGCATTTGATTTAATACTTGATTAATACCTGCAATTTGATTTTTTGAATTCACTGCAATTCTGTGTTTTGCAAATAAACTCCTATAGTCTTGTTATGTTATGTATCATATTGTGCACCTGGCATGAGTAGTAACTCTTCCTAGAGCACGAGATATTCTAGATGTTATTACACTATTGCAGAGTTCACCAGTGCCTGGAATAGGCTAGTGAAAGAAAATAATTTTAGTGAACATGGAAATCAGTGCTTTACACTTATACAGTGGGGATATATAACCTCAAAGTATGGACAAAATATTGTTGACGGATGCAAAAAAAAAAATAACAAAGTCCTGCTCAAAACGGGTTTACAATCTATGAGATTAATCAAGAAAGACATTTATAGATGAACTAGGCTGATCAAGGAGTTCTTCTCTGCTGCATGGTCGCATGTTCTTTGCTGTATTCTGGGAACAAAAATTCTGGTAACATAATTAATACGCAACATTCCAAGCACTGTAACTACTACAGAATGCTGCAGTGGTTATGGTGGGAAGAGTGCCTGATCCATCCTATGGTTTGCAGTCAAACTTTTTTTGCATTATTTAACAACTTTCCTGGGTTTCACCATGCACCACAGCCCTGACACCCAGTCTTCTTCTGGAGGAGAATCCGGTTTGCTCTACAAAGATAAATAAAGCCATGCAGGACTGAGCTCAAATGCGGAGTACAACTGAACCCTCTGAGCCAATCAGTGTTAATTCTGCATTGGCCACCCATAAGTCTATAGAAGCAGACTTCTCTTGCAGGATAAGTCCACGTGCGGCACAAGTACTTGTTCTATAATTGTTTGACATCTGTGGGAAAGCAATAGGGCTCTATTGGCACCAGGTCTGTGGATATAGCACTTGAAGTGCACACACAGACAGTGGGAATTATTTGAAATTCTCAAGCTCGCAATATAGTTTACTCAAAAAGTATTCATAAACAGTAGAGGCAATCGACAGCATGATTTGAAAAATATCTACACAATTAAAGATAAAGCAATACAAGGGCTGCAGGGAACACAATGATTTAATACTTTAATATAAAAATTTAGTCTGGGCATATAAAATGTGCCATTTTATATATTGTAGAGAGTTATATGGGTAACTATGTACTTCTACTTTAATAACTACAGAACAAAACATGTCAAGAAAAAATGAAGATGAGGAAAAGATAAGAAAAAAAATAGATTTATTGTAGGACATGACATTTGAAGTATAAAACTAATTATTTTGCTCATTACTCACAATCTTCTCTATTTTCATTGATATGCTTAGCAGATACACAGTGAAACATCTTTAGAATTTAAGGACTTTCAGGCAACTAGAATATTAAACTCTCAGGGGAACTAAATTCACATGAGGAATGTTTACATTTATAAACTGGTTAGCCACAACATGAAAACCACCTGCCTGATATGGTGTAAGTCACCCTCGTGGTGCCAAAACAGCTCTGATGCATTGAGGCATGGATTCCACAAGACCTCTGAAAGTGTCCAGTAGCATCTGGTACCAAACACATTCGCAGCAGATCCTTTAAGTCGTGCAAGTTGTGAAGTGGTGCCTACACGGATCAGATTTGTTGTTCCAGCACATTCCACAGATGCTCAATCAGACTGATATTTGGATAATTTGGAGGCCAAGGTAACACCTTGGGATCTTTGACATGTTCCTAAAACCATTCCTGAACAATGTTTGCACTGTGGCAGTGTACATTATCTTGCAGAATGAGGTCACTGCCATCAGATAACACAATTGCCATGAAGGTGTGTATGTGGTCTCTATCAGAGTAACGTCTGCATTATGCTCTTCTTTTCCAACAGAACATTGTCCAGAGCATAACACTGCCTCTTCTGATCTGCCTTCTTCCCATAGTGCATCCTGCTGCCATCTCAGGTAATTGACGCACATGTACCCGGCCAGCCACCTGATCTTACAGAAAATGTGATTTATCAGACCAGACAAACTTCTTCCATTGCTCCATGGTCCAGTCTTGATGCCCATTGAAGGATCATCAGGGGATGCATTGTGTATTCTGACACCTTTCTATCATGGCCAGTATGAAGTATTTCAGCAATTTGACCTACAGTAGCTCTCCTGTGTGATTGGACCAGACGGGCTAGCCTTTTGAACCCCACAGGCATCAATGAGCCTTGGGCACCCATGACCCTGACACTAGTTCACTGGTTGTCCTCCTTTGCACCACTTTTGGTAGGTACTAAAACACTGCATACTGGGAACATCCCACAAGACTTGACGTTTTGGAGATGCTGACCGAGTGGTCAAGCCATCACTATTTGGCCCTTGTCAAAGTCACTCAGAACGTTTGCACATTTTTCTCTCTTTTAACACATGAAATTCAATAACTTGAAGTTCACTTGCTGCCTAATATAGCTCCTCCTTTGATAGCTGCCTTTGTAATGATATAATCCATGTTATTCACTTCACCTGTTAGTGGTTTTAACATTGTGGCTGATCAGTGTAAATACTACAGGGAAGATATATAGACTGGGGAAATAAAGACCACAACATCTAAAGTCTAGAGTACAGAAGATTGCCTAGCTTTGGCTTAGACCAGGGGTTCCCAACCCGTGGTACGCGTATCCCCAGGGGTAAGATTCAGTTCCCCTGGGGGTACGCAAAGCAGTTTCTGTAATGGCGGAATTGCCTTCCGCAGGGCCTATCCAGAGCAGTTGCCCGATGGTCTGTTTAAGTCTGATGTCACATGCCCAACCTGATTAAAATCTCAGGTGGCTTCAAATGTTCTATTGAGTGATTTGCGGCTGCACTTCTGGCATTCCTGCTTCATGTGATGTGGCCCCACACACAGTCATCCTTCCCCCCCACAATGACCACACACACTTCCCTTTACTCCCCACACTTTCACTTGCCCCCCCCCCCCCCCCACACCTCCCCCTTCCAGGGTATAAGGAAGAGCTGGGAAGCCTTGGGAAGAGGAAGGAGGAGCAGAGATAGGTTTGGGCTGAGGAGAAACAGGGAGAGCCTGGGGCAGAGGAGGAGCATGGAAAGCCTGTGACAGAGGAGGAGCATGGAGAGCCTGGGGCAGAGTAGGATCAGAGAGGGTATGAGGGTATGAGGAAGTGCAGGGAGAAGCAGGAGAGCCTGGACCAGAGAAGGGACAGTAGATCCTGGTGTATGAAGAGGAGCAGGGAGAGCCTGGGGTATAATGAAGAGCAGGGGAGCCTTGGGCAGAGGAAGGAGGAGCAGGGAAAACCTGGGGCACAGGAAGGAGGAGCATGGATAGCCTGGGGCACAGGAAGGAGGAGCAGAGAGAGGTTTGGGCAGAGGAAGTAGGAGCTGGGAGAGCCTGGGGCAGAGGAAGTGCAGGGAGAACTTGGACAGAGGAAGTGCAGGGAGAACTTGGACAGAGGAAGTGCAGGGAGAGAGTGGGATAGAGGAGGAGCAGGGAGAGCCTGGGGCAGAGGAGGAGAGCCAAGGGCAGAGAAAAGGGGGAGATGTGGCAGAGAAAAATGTATACATTTGAAATAACAGCAACTATATTAATTGCAAACATTTCACTAATATTCGGGGTACAATTTATGGAAATTGACTGCCAACGTTTTACTCAAGTGAAAAAAAGGTTGGAAACCACTGGCTTAGACAGATGAGAATAGAGACTTCATTGTGCTGTGTGGCCTTTTGCCAATTAAACTCTATTTATTGTAAAACAATTATTTTGTGTTCCTATGTGATCAAACTCAGAGAAAGCATTATGAGTCTTATTTGACAAAATAATCACTTGCAAGTTGCAAGTTGATCAATAAGTCTACTTAAATCAAAGAACATGTGGTCTCAATAACTTGTGGGGGGAGAGATTGTAAATTTAGGCTCCACATAACAAATGGAAAATGCGCATGGTTGTTGTAGTGATCAACAACCAAGAATTCTAGGCATATCGGTAAACTTTGTAAGGACAATTAATTCCGGAATGATACTGATGTTTCTATATTATTACTTAGCTACATATTAATCAGAAAAAGTGCCTGTGTTAATCACATACCAATTTGACACAAACAACTTTTCATAGTTGTTTTTCTTTTATTTCATTTATGGTTGATTAGGATTCAAAAGAACATTACTGATGAAACTGATAAAGTAGAAGTGACAATTACATTTAAATATGTAATAGGCTGATTTATAGATATTCCAAAACTAAAAATGATTTATTATGAAATGTTTAAATTTTTTAATATTTCATATAATGATCTATTTTTATATTTTGAATATATCATTTTAAAAGTGTATGCAAAAAATGTGATATCATTTCACATTCAACCATTTAAAACCGAGTACAAAGAGAGAAACATATAGATGTTGTTACATAATAAAAACTAAATTTCAGGCAGAATAATATAATGGGGGGTGGGGGTGGGGGGAGCAGGGCCGGACCGCCATGCCGAACGGACGCACAATGGAGTAGATCCTGGAAAACTCTCCAGTTTTGGCATTTAAAAGCTACTTTCATGCTCAATCGAAAACTGGCAGCAGAGACCCAGAGTATAAAGCCACCCTGGTCCCGGGGTGAGGCTTCCTGCGAAGTTTTAGTCCCTCGGAGGGGCGATCCCTGTCATCCATATGGGGACCGCTCGGGCGGTGAGTGCAGTAGACGGCCGCTCCCCTGCTATCCTGCCCGCCAGCGGCAAGGCAGAAGCACGAGGCTAGGCGGACCTGGCCCTGTTCCCTCCCCCCCCTGGACCGGCGGGGGTGATCCCGGTCACCACCCCGCGGGACATCGGAGTGCAGAAACACCAGCACTCAAAGCACCAGCAGAGCGGACACAGTGCAAAGAGGCCGCTTCCAAAATGGCGGAGACAGCACGATAAGCCACCCACGATCGAGGGCCGAATGGCGCACCCACCCACCTGACTTCACACGGGTGGATTGCCGATGCGGGCTGCAAGGGGACAAGCAAGTACAAGCCGTGACCCCACAAGCCAAGCTATGGTGGAGCAGTACTAAATCGAGCAAGCCCAAAGTCACAAAGCACAGAGCGGGACACCGCCGCAGCGCCCTGGCCTTACCTGCCATACTGCCCAGATCACCACATGGGGGCAGAAACAAAGATTCACAACATGCAACCGACATACTGCGAACGAACGACACGGCTACAGGGACTGAACTCCCGCCTAAGACAAACATCCGACTAGATCACTGGTCAACCATAAAAGGACTACCACTATAATACACAGACACTTAACAGGACTGGACTTAGCACAACAATCTCTAGACCTTTTGTCCCTCTCCAAAAATCAAAACTCCTTAATATCTACAGAAGAGCCTCTAAACAAACAACTACGGGTCATTAACTTGCTGACATGGAGTCCAATAGGGGTGGAAGCTACAGGGCAATCTAAAATGCTGATGCTCCCTTTGTTTTATTTTCTTTGCCTGCAGGCCACTTAATCTTTAGCCTCAGCTTAGCACAACATGTAATTGTATATTTAACATGTATTTAATTACAGTCTTGATCATAGAATTATTGCATCTGTCATGTTTCACCTCTGTCACTATGTCACTCCTCTGAAAAATCTTCTCTAACATGACCATACGTTTTATCAGCATGGATACTCTAATGTTAAATGCAAATCTTTTAAAAAAGAAAAAAGTGCTGTGAAGCTGACATATTATGTACGCTATTAGATAATCTTCTGTGATGCCCAGCGCAATGTCTCTGTTAATGTGTATATCCTGCAAAGCACTACAAAAATAAAGAATTCAAAAAATAAAAAAGAAGAATATAATAGGTAAAAAAAAAAAAACATGCCCTGATTAAAAAAAATTGTAAGATATCACAAAAGCATCTGAAGCAATGAATTAATAGATTTTCCAGTCGTCATCAAAGCAAAGCGGATTAGTAATAGTTAGCATAAGTTATAGAGATAAGGTAATTACCATGCACTACCAATGTGTAAGGAATGTTTTTGACAAATAATGAAGGTGAAGTATCATTCAATATACTCGTTTATAGGAACAATTTTTTTTATATAATCTGAAATTCTGTATGACAATTTATGATGCACAAAATTAAGAGTAGGATGTTCTGTTTTAATTCATGCATAAACAGTAGTTTTAGGATCAACAAAAATAGTATTGCATGACAATGTGAGTAATGGAAGGCAAGTGTCAATTATGTCAAAATATACAAACTGTGCATTTAATGAAAAGGTTAATCTAAAACCTAGATTCTCAACCAATATACTCGTTTATAGGAACAATTTTTTTTATATAATCTGAAATTCTGTATGACAATTTATGATGCACAAAATTAAGAGTAGGATGTTCTGTTTTAATTCATGCATAAACAGTAGTTTTAGGATCAACAAAAATAGTATTGCATGACAATGTGAGTAATGGAAGGCAAGTGTCAATTATGTCAAAATATACAAACTGTGCATTTAATGAAAAGGTTAATCTAAAACCTAGATTCTCAACCAACAGCAATGGATTATTTTGTAAAACTAAAAATAAGTCAGTCATGCACCAGAAATACTATTCCCATGTGTAGGCAATACTTCGAAAGACATACATTTATTGACGAGATATAGATAAGATAAGGGACATCAAAGTTCTCTACCTTATGGTAGTAGATCAGTACTAGTTGTTTTAAGAAAATAAATGTATCACAATGTACACATTGATTACGGAGTTGAATGAATGGATTTAATGGTTTTTCATAATCCTTAATTAAAAGTACAGGCAGTATAATCCTGAGATTGTAAAAAGCAGCAAATTGAAGATGGAGTGGCAAAATGGTGGAATGTTCAAACTTCTGCGACAATTTAAAAGGAACAGTCAATCCATATGTCTACACTGTAAATTATCAGAGGATTAGCTGTAATATGCGGTGATAACTTAAGTATTTCTGTGTAGGGGAATGATTCATATTTTAAGTTTAAAACATTCCATAGCCCTTCTCTAACTTTATTTTAATGATGGGGACTATTGTCCAGGTTTAAAAAATGGAATGCAGTGGAAATCTGCCGCAGCTTGCCACTTTATCAACATTCTTTTCTAACAGGAAATAAACTAGTAGAAACTGAAAAAAACAAAACAATATTGACTATTCAGTATGGATATAAGTGCTGATATTGATTGAGAAAGACTCTTTGACAAGCTGAAATGTTGCTCATTTTCCTCAATAAAGCTGCCTCTTAAGATAATCAGTGTTAAACATTTAGAAGTGACTATGTATCTTATTTCATAATTTTCATTTTTTAAAAAATATTTACATGCATATTTAGATTAAAAAATAAAGATATTTGACCCGCAACCAGGAGTGAGTGACCTTTAAAACCAAAACTACACAGGCATCTGGGGCTGTTCATCCACAAATGGACACACAGGTCTGCAAACTCAACAGGAACATGTAACAATATACTGAGTACAAGAGTTTCGAAACTCAGAATTTATAGTGTTCTTTTTAAAGAGATTGCAGAGACTAAAGTTAATTTAGTATTTTTTTTTCTTCCAATATTATCTTATTACATTTTGTAATTACTACTTGAGTTTATCACAATTTGTTTATTTAGTAATTATGGTACATATTGTTTCTCTTACCAATAGATGCATATGAAGAAATCGATGTAACTAGTATGTCAAAGTCAACAGATCTGTTTGTCTTAGGTTATCAAATAAAAATAAGTCTTATACACACTTCAGTATAATCAAATGTTTTTATAATCAAATGTTTTTGATTAAAGTCAAAATGTTCAGCTGCAATTACTTTCTTTGATTTACCAGTATTTACATTTGGAGGGATGCTGAAGAGCTATCTAATTAAAGTTCTAAATGGCTCAGGAGCAGAATGAACTCTGAGAACTGGCCATCTCTGCTTTCGGTTCTAACACAGCATATTTAAATACATGGATTCATTGGATTATGGACTGTTACCAGTTGACTAACACTACTGTCCTATTGTGTCTAAAGGTTCCTCTCCCCCTTTTTCCCTTCTGTAAACACTTCTATTATCCAACACTTACTTTGTTTAATCCCAGGACCGGCGCGTCCTATAGGCGACTTAGGCAGTCGCCTAGAGCACACCGGCTATAAAACTGCTCTGAATATGTTTTTGCTATATTTATGTTGATAAAGTGAGCACTATATGCACTTTCTCTGTGTCTCGTATGTAACTGCCTCAATTAAAGGACCACTCTAGGCACCCAGACCACTTCAGCTTAATGAAGTGGTCTGGGTGCCAGGTCCTTCTAGGGTTAACCCATTTTTTCATAAACATAGCAGTTTCAGAGAAACTGCTATGTTTGTGAATGGGTTAAGCCTTCCCCTATTTCCTCTAGTGGCTGTTTCATTGACAGCCGCTAGAGGCGCTTGCGTGATTCTCACTGTGAAAATCACAGTGAGAGCACGCAAGCGTCCATAGGAAAGCATTATGAATGAGCTCTTGCCGCGCGTTCGCATTCAGCCGACGGGGAGGAGAAGAGGAGGATCGGAGGAGGAGAGCTCTCCGCCCACTTCTGGAAAAAGGTAAGTTTTTACCCCTTTACCCTTTCCAGAGCCGGGCACCCTCAGGGCACTCTAGTGCCAGGAAAACGAGTATGTTTTCCTGGCACTAGAGTGGTCCTTTAAGGATACCTTCCAGCAACATATCCGAGATGGCCCAAATTTATGTTAAATTATTTGAGCTCATAGGAAGCTCTATTTAATGTGAAGGGCAGGGCACCTACCAAGTACATATCGGAAAGCATGGATTCTACAACTTTATGCTTGAATCATTTGAGCTTCTACTAAGTGTAAGTAGCATTATTATTTCATGTAATGTGTTTTCATCGTGGTGATCTGCATTATAAAGGTTCCCTCTATATTTTTGTGTTTTCGCATTTCATAACACACCAAGGATCACTATATTCATAGAGGGTTGCTTTACCTCAATGTTAATACTGTATTTGACGTTCATCTGCAAACTCAAACTGTTTTAAGGGGATATTTGCATCTCACAGCAACAATTTCTGTACCATTTTACTTTTCAATTGTCTATTTATTGTTGTATACATGCTCATATAGTTATCTATGCCTATATTGCTATAGATGCTATAATATTTTTGTGTTTCAGTCGGTTTTTGAGATATATATCTACTTCTATTTTCACTTAATTCCAGACATTTAGTGCTTCACCAATCTTGTCCTTCGTACATTATGGTTGCTTTGAGTCTGATGCGTGTGATTTGATAAGAGGCACTAAATCTTCTTTATGTAGAAAATTCTGAGTTTAATTTACATTTAGACAATTTTCTTCTACTTAGTTGTTCAACTTGGAGGGGACTAGAAGGGAGAATAAGTAGACATAGGAAGTAGCAAATGGAGAAACAAATGAGATAAGTGAATGTAAACGATGGGTAGGAATAGAGGAAGATTTGTGTGGTCACTCATTTTCATTATCCCATATCCCCACATATACATTCATTTTGTCTGTTATGTGTGTGTATATTTAAGCATTTTCACACTGTATTGTTTGGTGCATTATTAATGTGTTATATTGCAGTCCTCAGAGTGCTGTCATATATTACAATCAACCTCGTAGTTAAATCTTAAAATATATATAAATCCATATACAGTAAAAGTTGCAGAACACATTTCATTGTGGATACTTCATAATCCGAAGAGCTCAGTATGTACGACATTGTGCCAGATTCCTTCTTTCCAAATTTACCCCAACATTCCATTATCTAATGTTTATCTGTGTTAATTAAAACTTTAATAATAATAGTAAAACCTGCCATTGATACACAGATTACCTCTAATTTCTCCATATCTGGTCGATCAGGCAGATCACTATCATGTCAATACGGAGTTATACCTAATGATCACCATAATCTCTTCCTTTATTGGTGAAAACATCAATCAGATTTGCCAAGCAATTAGGAGCCAGTTTGACTTCCCTTTAAATGTATTAGGGGATTTAAGCCTAAGGATATCTCAGGGAAATTTATGGAGCCCAAGAAAGCTGAGCAGTGTTCCAGAGGCACATCAGCAAACCTAGTCCACTAGCTTGACCTAAAATGAAAATTCATTAATTTTACAATTATGCCAAGCAAGTCGAACAAAACATAGTCCATTAAAATAACCAAGAACGCGTAAGTCTTTGTGTAAAAAAAGTGAAAAGGGATATGTTTCAATGCAAAAACCATGTGGAATAAACCTTTATGGACTACAGAGAATAAAAAGCAAGATAAGGGGGGCGGGGCCTGACCACTGAGGGCAGAGGACGCAGACCTGGTTAGCTCCTGCTCTGCAGCAACAAACAAGCTATTTTAAGCCACTAAATCGGGACCTAATCGGCCCAAAAAGGCCACCAGCCTGAAGGTGACAAGCAGGGTGTTATGCTACAATTAGATGAGATGTGGAACACAACTGCAGAGTTTATATTTTCCTAATATTTAGCCTGGTGTTACATAAAAACAAAGTCCTTTCTGGTATCACAATACTGTAGCTTTAATGATTGATAGTGAAGTTGTAATCATAAGTAAATAATAATTGAAGGAGTGCAAGTGAAAAGTTGAATTTGAATTGTTTAGTTAACAGGTGAGACTTCCTTAAGAAAGCAACTCTGAGAAATATGTATAAAGGAATACTTAAGGTTTGATGAAAGTAGTTGTCTTCAGGCTGTTTGCTTGTAGCCAGATGAGAGTAAACCTTTAACAGTCCGGGTCTTGAGGTTTGAAGAGAATAGGAGAAACCAGTAACAGTCCAATGATCAGAGGATTGGAGAAGGCAGGGGATCCGTTTTACAGTTCAGGAGTTCGGTACACAGTAGTCAGAAGTAAGAAGCTTTAGCCGGCGATAAGAATGCGGAAGTAAGCTAATACATTCACCAAGCGATTTGAAACTGGCACGGTTTCTCTATAAGGGCTTGAGAGAGCCGCGTCAGAGAAGGGGGCGGAGACTTGTTCCGCATACCGGAAGTGTCAGAATGGAGCCGGAGAGGATTATAATCTTAAGTCCTGGCACAGGGGCACACAACGATGCCAAACAAGCGACGAATCTGGTACACTGCACTAGCCCTGCCTGAGAGGCCTACACACGTGGTCGGCGTGCGGGAGATGGCCGCTCCCCCTCTGACAACCACAGCAGACAATCGGGGACCAGACCCTCGTTCCCCCCCCCCCTCTGGACCGGTGGGGGTTATGCCGGTCTACCCTCGGAGTCCCTGGTGCGACCTGGCAAGACTGCTGAAGCGACACAGGGGCCTGTAACAAACGGAGGCACTACACTAAAAATGGCGGAGGCAGTGTGCTCCCACAGTACCCACAGCGAGCAGCCAGACATAGAGCACCAGCTGGACAGGGCCTTCCAAGCTTTCTGGGACAAGCTGGAAGCTCTAATGTACCCGGAGAACTCAAAGGCAGTGCCTGTCACCAAGCCACACACTCACCCAAGCAGGATTAAACAGGTGAAGGCACGGACACCTCGAGTACCGATCCGCCTGGAGAGTCGAAAGCAACGAGACACCCACAAGCAGCAGGAGAATGAAGACCCACCGGGCAGCAACAGGAGCACGCCGACAGCCCCAGGGAACCGGCAAGTAAACCGGCGGATGCACATCAGCCCGACCTCCCACCAACCTAACAGCGAGGGCTTACCCACAAGAGGTCAGAACCACCCGTCGCAACTAACAGCGCAGTGGGAGCACACCCAGCCCCAACAAGGCATTGGCTGATCCACACAAGACTGGGACTCAATGTCAGGCACAGTGCCCAATATTCATTACCTCTTAATACCCAAGATGAACTCTCACACCTGTATGTATGCAATTCAATAGCCCTTTTGTTTATGACGGGGACCGCAGGGGGGGTATCGCTAGGGACCAAGCGATTATAAGCTAAGCCTATCTATGTATAGCCTTGCTATTCTGTTATATAAGTTAGTTCAGCTTACGTACCCTTCTAACCTACAACTGTTTATTAAGCATGACCACGATATCTATGTTCCTAGCTAGGCACACAGCTGTCATAACGTTCCATTGCTCCTCTTCTACTCATGTCTTTTGACAGATTGTCCATTTTGCTTATTATTGTGTTTAGCAATTCAGCAGCAGGCTACTAATCTACGTCAGTCATGTCAATTTATTTCTCGTAAACACACCTCTTGCTACTCGCATTTACTAACCTGATTTACTCAGCATTACTCTAACAATTTAAAAAATGTGTGCAGTTTAATCCCATGTCACAGTATTGTCAGCTTTGCGAAGGCATGTAATCGCTATTGTGGCATTGCAGCCATGTTTGTACCTCCCTATGTACAATAAAAAGAAAGAATTGAAAAGAAAAAAAAAAAAAAGCAAGATAAAAAGGTATCCAATAATGTATTTAAGAGCAAAATAATTTACTGCGCGATAAAATTAGGTAACTCAAAGGTTACTAGAGTGCAAGCAGGACACTGAAGTTTAAAACGATATGGTTTCGGTTAGCTTGTGCCTAATAGTATCCAACTCCCTGTATGTCCTCTTGGTGGAACTACAGATTATAGTCCTTTTTGCAACCAATATAGAGAGGGAGGTGGAGGGGCAGAGGTAACATGAATGGCACAGGAAGGGCACTAGAGAAAAAGTTTCATCCCTGAAATGTCAACAGTCAGTGGTGGATTTACAACAAACAAGAATCTGGAGTTTATTTACACCAGCTCAATACCTATACGCGTATAAACAGATGAAAATAAGAAGAAAGCCAGATGACTTACGGCTTTATTTCTATTTTATTCTCTGGCCAATTTAAATTTTTTATTTGTTAACTGGCATACATACAAGGTCAACTGTTTTTCATCCACATCTGAATTAGAGCAAGGTGAGGTGGCTGATTAAGAAATTCTACAGCTGGTGTTAAATTATTATTTTAGTTTCAGCCAAAGGTTGGCTGAGACGTATGGATGTTTATAAAACATCTGGGGAGTTAACTGTTTGATACATCAGTCTGGAACCTTTCAAAGGGAGTCATGGTCCAGGGGTACCATACGAGTATATTCTCCAAAGCACTCACAGGGATACTTTGCTCAATACGACCATCAGTCGCAGTACCTCCAGTAAAATTTCCAGAGTTAGAGATTCCCTTTAACCTGTAGTGCTGATGGTGCTATGTTTACATGTCCTGTGCAGCAATTTATGGGTTTATGGAATAAACTCAGCATTGTAATAAAAAGTTAAGAACATAATGGTCTGTGCCATGTTTTCTATTCAGAGTAAACTGTACTGCAGAAGCAACAAAGCCTTATCATAAGCAAACACAAGAACGACAAGTGTTTAAAGGTTTTGTTTTTTCCCATTTAATACAATTTATGTATTTAAATACATAATTTACAATTATGTATTGTTTGTGCACAGAGTTGTTTTTGGATTCTATCTATATAAAAAAAAAAATTGAGGGGGCGGAGCCGAGCAAGCAAGCTGGCTGGTCGCACATCGCATGGGCTCCAGCTTTCTGGGCTCCATAACATTGCCAAATCGAGACACAGCGACAAGAGAAGCGAGCAACCAAGACAATTGGACTCACACTGAGCTTGTGCACACAACGATACCCATATCGAACCCCGGCATGCCCGGGAACCGCTACAGCTGGCTTGGGCCTACTGGAGGAGGTGAGGGGGAAGGATGGCCGCCTTCCCGCCCTACTCAAAGGCCCCCAAGCGTTCGAAAATCGCTTCCCCCCCCCCCCTATGGACCGGTGGGGGTTATCCCGGTCCCTGCCTGAAGGGAGACCCCACACGCCGCACCGAACAGCCTGCCAAGCAACACGATAGTGAGGGCCCCCAAGATGGCGGCTCTGCTAGAACCAGATAAGTGAGGTCAGCGACGACCAGATCCAACCCCAGGCACCACTGCCACTGCTGATGACCCCATCGATGTGCTGTTTGACCGCTTCTGGGCAAAGTGGCTGAAGCGTTTACAAGCAGGGACAGCCCAACCCACGCCGTCTTCACAGGCGAAAGACTATGGCGGGGGGAAAATGGAGCCTCCACCTCAGGGCACGAAGAAAAGGCCAAAAGCGATCTCCCACAAAAGAGACCCTCCCGGGCTGGGAGCAACCAGGGGCATACCCCGCAAGCGTCGACCCCACCAGCGGAAAGATGCCACCCGAAGACACACGCAAAGATCTGCAACTCTCCGCCAGTTCCCGACAGGGACGACCATGGGCCATTACGGATCCCAGGTCAGTGGCAAGAAGGCGCTAGCTCCAACGCAGCCCCGGGGCAGAGGGGACCACCCACCACCTCAACGCCATACGACCCCCACCAAGTATCGACACCCGTACAAGATAAGAGGTACAGGGGTCCGCCACGAACACCAACTCCATGCAAGCACAACGCCAGGGCCACAACAGGAGGGGAGCGACACTGCTGCTTCTCAGGGCCCCAGGGACCGAGCTCACCTACCAAGTCTGTACCCAAGCAGTGGACAAGAGGCAGAAGCTCCTAACCGGGACTGCGAAACACTAACCCGTCCGGCACATGGCTCAGACCTTCCCAGCAGGGGTATTGGCTGATAGATGGCCCGTAAGCCCGCAGCCCCACCACAGGCCGCCCGCAGTTATGGACTCTTGGTGGACAATGCAGCAGGCAAATAGTAGTAAGGACATAACTGTTCTGATCCGGCTGTCCTGAGCACTTACTGTTTATGTCTGTTTGCTTATAATATTAATCGGCTGACCTAAGGCACTCACTTTTAATAGTATGTACATAGATGTGACACTACAGAATAGCATGGTTTTTTTTTAGGCACAGCTTTTCGGTTGGATGTACAGCGTAGACCTGTGGCCACAGCTACCACGCTTACTCCTCATTACGGGTGTACAAACAAGTGCAGTTTAAGCAATATGTTAATATATGTTAATATACGTACTAATACGCTACAGCTGAACCTAGCATGTATGACAATGTTTAAATAATATAAAAAAGCAAACTGTGCCTTAACCTTATGGCTAGCACCTAACGACTACTAAGCTACAGAAATACTCCTAGATCAACATATTACAAGTTTTCTCCTACGTGGACGTTATTGTCAGACTAATCAATATGTATATGCTGTGCTTACTGACATCTCCACCTCTGACACGACTTGCTTAGGCAGGTTAACTACTCTAACACACACAACTTACCCTTTGACTCCACATGAGTTCTCTTTAACTCTTATAAGCGGAACATAGTTCAGTCTGGTTATGCTTATTGTTTAATACTCAACTTGTTCCATATTCTGATTCTCAAAAACAAAAAATGTGCAAAGTTTCTAAATGCCATACCAATGTTAAACTATGACTGCATAATTGTTTGCACTGGCTGTCGTGGCAGTGCAAACGTGTTTGTTCTCTTTATGCACAAATAAAATAAAGATTGACAAAAAAAAAAAAAATTGAAAAAAAATCCTTCAAGCACACTTATATTAACATTCCTTGACTTACACTGGTTTCCTTTCTCTTGCAGTGGTGAGAAGCACATACGGGTGCTATTATTGTCTGATTTGTTCTGAAACTGGGAGCATCGCAGGAATTCAGGCCACGAAGAGTTCACCATTTCAAGCACTGGTCCACAGCCTTCCTGTGCAGCTTCACAGAATGATCGGCATGGGAGTAGAGTATAACTAGAAGGGAAAAATAAACAAGAAACCAAATAAATAAAACTAAAAACAGTTTCTAGGTGTGAATTTCAATAAAAATTATATACTCTACATATATAAAGACTTGAAATTGCTTATTTCATAGGGTATTCCTGTGGCTGGTTAGAACAGATTCAAAATGTCTCTGGAATATTCTTCATATGTAAGCAGGGGGTGTATGTGCAAAGGCTATATCCTTTCTGTTCTTTAAAAGGATGCCAATTAAATGGTAACCAAGATAAATCAAGCTATATTTTTATATATATATACATATACATACATATACACACACATACATACATGTTACAATTGTTAAAATATTTTTTTCCAAAACCAATCTACAATAAATATCCCATAATGACCAAGCAAACAAAATACCTGATTTTCGACACCACTCAAAATACATTAAAACATCATAAATCTAAATATCACATTGATCTAAATATTTAATCCCTTCACTCAGAACTTGTCTGAAGCACCTTTATCAGGGATTACCGTCTCAAGCCCGTTTGGGTCAATTAATCTCTTCAGATTCTCTCAAGCTCCGTCAGGTTGGATGGGAATGGTCGGTGTTTTCAGGTTTCTCTAGAGCTGGACAACTGGGTTCAATTCCATGGCTGAACCACTCAAGGACATTAAAAGAGTTGCCCCTAACCCACTCTTGCGGGAATTGGCTCTGTCAATGGAGGATTCAGCGGGATCCTCCACAGACCTCAATGCTGTACTCTCACAATGTGCTGTCCACTCCTGGCTCTGAAGCAGCAAGAGCGGAAGAGGACAGGCCGGAGAAAAATAGCAGTGCAGGTGAGGGACATGTTCAGGTAAGTAGAACTCACCTTTCCCTCCCGCCCCCGGACACTGGGATCCAAATGGTGATGTCAGTGTTGGGAGTGATGTCAAGAAGGGGACAGTGCTGCTTTAAATGTAGAAATCCACACCTCGTTATCCTGCACCTGGGAGTCTCCTAGCTCCCTGTCAATCATTGTTATAAATTCTGTCCTGTACATGTGGCAGACCGCATAGGGAAAGCATACAGAGAAGAGGAGAAATTAAACCATGTCTCGTTTTCTCCTCTTCACTTACTTCTCTTGCTTTGTCTTTGTCTGAAGTGGATTATGATGCAATTTGCTAAATCTTTAATATAAATTTGAGAAAATGGAGAAACTCATGAAAACGAAAAGGTTAATGCAAGTTTAAGGTAATTATTTTCGACTTTTTTGTTCAATGGTGTTATTTCCAGAGAAGTGGCAGTTCCGCTTCAATATCCAAATAATCAGAAAGTACAATGTCTTCAGATCTTCTGGAGTCTGACATTTTAAAACAAACAGTCTTCTGTATTCACAATAATTAAATGTTGTTTCTAGAACATCAATATTGTTGCATTGTGAATGCATTTTTAATATTAATTAAAACATGTAAAAAGTCTAATTTCAGGAAAACACAAAAATAAGTTCCTGTACATGCCACAAAGCATAAAAGAACTAAGCTTTCCAACTGTGAACACCACGCTGGGCTCCCAAGCAAGCAGAACTCATTGCGCAAATCTAGATTGCTTTATTCAAAGAAATATAAGTCGTTATTTCAAGTAGTTCAAAGAGTTACAGTAATATTATAAAAATGCTAAAATTCAATTCATGTGGTTAAATCATAATTAAAGAAAAACACTCTTAATTAAAGGGGACACATATGAAACAACGGACTCTGCCGCGTTACCCCCAACATTCCTTGCTCGCACTAGTGGTTATGGTGCCTGGTGTGCTGTGGCACCATCCCACAGGAAGATGTTAAACCATTTGGATGTTAAACCATTTTAGCATGGTTTAAAGACTTACTTGGGACCCACCTGGCAGCCACGCTGCCTTCAGTCTTCTCCAGCTAGAGAAGTCAGATGTCACTTTAGAGCAGATGTCCTCCTTCCCTCTGTCGGATTGAAGTGCCTGTGGGCCGGTGAGATCTTAACCTTCTCTGCCAGCCTGTGAAGGCCCACAGCAAGCTAGCTGATGAGAAGTCTTTGCAAGGCAGCTTCTTGGAGCAATTGCTGCCTCTTGAGCTTAGCTACACTGAGTTAACCAAAGCAGGAAGTAACAGGATTAGTTGTCTGCTTGAAAAGTCAGGGGGGTGTAACTATTATAGTTTACTGTTTTGCAAAAAAAAAAACAGTACACACTTCACTCGTAAAGCTCACCAACAAGCTAAAGTGCCTTAGGGGCCTGGAGTCCCTTTAAACAATGTTTCTATTTATCTTCTTAATTTGCAATAGTTGTCCTGACATGCATTTTAAGAACTTGATCGAGATGTAATTTGCCAAATCTTTGATATAAATTTTAAAGAAAAGCGAGCATCTCATTAACCATTATAAAATATAAAACAGATAAAGGACACAGTGGTGCTAATATTTCTAAAATCTGGTGCAGCTAAAATTACCCAAGCGTAATGTCACCATTTACACTTAAAATGTGATAGGATAAAAGAAAAGGTGATTAGAGCACACAGAAATAAAATTTCCTAAGTTTATTTCTGTGTGCGCAAATCCCCTTTTTTCTTTTATCCTATCGCATTAAACATTATCACAGTTAATAGTTTTACATATATCGATATTATAATTGCACTATTAGAATAGTAATATAAAGCACAAATCCTCAAAATATCAAATGAGCCATTTATAAAATAGGCTTTGTCCTCTCACTGCCCATTTATGCACAGGACTATTTTAGGCAAAAGTTAGCCATACAGGTGTCAGCTTGTGAGAAAATACGGTTTAAGAATTGCATGTTTCTCAGAAATTCTCTAGAGGACATGTTAGGGTAAAAGTATGAATAATGAAATTCTATACAAGTTTGGCTACCATAATTGTAAATTAATCTTGCTTCTCCAATTACAATAACAATAAGACAATTGAGAACCTTGGAATTGCATTTCCTAGGTCTCTTTATCATGGCATGTAAGCCGCCTTCCAGTGATAAAACTATTCTATTTAAAAATCACCCAGCAATTGAACCTTAATCAATAATTATGTAGGAGTACACATACCATACTCTAGAATTATACACCTATGAAAAAAATCAAATACATCCTCACGAAGATGGGGATTAGAAGCAAGAAACCGTAAGTACATTTTTCTCAGTCCGAGTGGGTAAAAATGAGTGTAAAGTCTCAAAAAACCCAAAATAAAGTTTAGTCCTGTATTTCCTGGATAAGTTGGTCCCTAATATAATAATATGCAACTTTTGGGCATTCTAGACCTGCGGACTCCTAATGTTATGATTTGGACCTATGCTATGCAGCAGAAGTCAACAAAAAGTCCAGTTTTATTTACTGTATCCGGATACATGATATTGTTTTATCATTTTATATTATTAATAAGAATGTGAAAGTTAAAACAAAAACAAAACGTTAAGAAGTAATTTACTTTTCTGCCAATAGATGGCACATATGCGTATCTCCAGCCAGTCAGCTGTGTTTACATTACCGCAAGCGGTAATATCAGCTGCTGGTTCTCCTGAATTTTGTTCATAAAGCGTAAATAATGGCTTCTAAGCATACTTCGTAGAGTGAGAACAGTAATGGTAAGGACTCCAGAAATTCTGTTTCTTTAGAAAAGGAAATATGAAGTGATAAAGAAGTATGAGAAAGGTGAAAGCACTGCGTGCATCAAAACAGTAGACTAAGGCCTTATTTTTATCTCAGCCTTGTATCAACAACTTTATGTTCAGCATATTAGTCGACCCTTAGATTTTTAGAGAAGGTATTACTTTTTAAAACTTTATACACATGCATTTACAGTAAATTGTAATACGGTAATTGTACACTAGTACCTTAAGTACCTTAAGAATTGTATGAAATATATATATTAGAGAGAGAGAGAGAGAGAGAGAGAGAGAGAGAGAGGGGTATTATGTTGCTTGTTCTTCACGGTGTGTAGGTTTGTTTATATTTCTATGGTTTTCACTACATGCTTAAGGATAAGTCAGCAAAGGCTAGTCCCTTTTCAAAATAAAGTATAGTGTGTTAGTTCCATATGAACTGTGTGTCCTGGTTTGTTATTCAGGGATTCCAGCAACAGAGTCTTTAGATCTGTTGGCTGGCTGCTTGGTCCTTCGATCATTGAACTAGTTAAAAAGAGATAGGCCTGAGAGCCACAAATGTCTTTGTAAAGGCAGAGTTCCGGCAGAGGTGTGGATACCTGCCTGGGAAGAAGCTGAAGAGGCAAAGACAAAGGGGACAATACCTGCCTGGAAGGAGAGAGCTGCAGCCTAGTCCAGGATGGAAGAAGCTCATGGGCTATCTTACTAAGCACTTTGTATAAAAGATTGATCTCAGCTCACGGTCAGGACCCTATTTACTTTTTGTATTGTCAGTGTACATCCTCCTCTAATTTTATAAATGCAAATAAATAAATTAAATATATAAAAAAAAAAGTTATACACAGAAAACTGAAAACTTGAATAAAACAATGGTAAACCATATTTCATTACTTCTAATTTTTGCTATGGAATTCAGGTCAGGGCTATTACATAGCCTTTCTAACAATGTAATATGATTTTCCTGAAACCACTTTTTGCACACAAATATATAGACTTAATTATCCTGGAAACTATAACGTGTCAAATAACTTTGTTTTGGTTCAAGTATATCACTGATATTTTTGCCATTTACAGTAACATCAGTCACACAAAATCTGCCCACACCTTTTGCGTTCATACAACCCCACATAATAATTGGATGCCTTATTGTAGCCATAATGTATTAAGGCAGCAAATCGCCTACAATTCTTCTTACATAATTTATTCCATGACTACCAATTATTGATTTTCTGGTCTCATCCACCCAGATCACTATGTCCCATAGTTTTTTCAATTCTTCTATCACTACATGCTGTTCAGCAACTATACCAATTTGGTTTTAAATTAAATTTTCTTCATGCAATGTTATTATTCCTAAATCACTTTCAAGGTGACCAATTAATTATCTTCCCTCTGGTTTTAAGTTCACCAATTTGACAACAAACGGGTAAACTACAATAAACAAACAGTGGCCAACTGGATGACATAATTGAACAGAAGTCATGTTATTAGCTCCGATACATGAAAATGGGAGCTTACTCAACTTAATACTGAATTGGTTCCATGCTGTGCCATAATATCACCCAATTGGCTCCCAGAACAATCAGTCTCATTGGACTGTTCAGAGTTAAGGAAATTCAGCTTATGTTAAATAAGGCAGTTAGTTGTGTTTTCTTTTTCTGTTTATTTAATCATAAATCTGATTGGAAGATGGAATATGCAGTGCACATCTAGAATTTATTGCACTGAACAAGGTTTATCATTGTGTGTGTTTCAAAATGTGCTTTATTGACACACACACAACGTTAGTAGAGCTTATGAGCAATGAACACATTTGTTTTCCAGTAAGTCTACTAGATATTATTATTATTATTTTATTATTTATATAGCGCCAACAAATTCCGTAGCGCTTAGGCAAGATATGGCCCTTAGGCAGTTAAAGTCACATCACCACTTTGTTTATGGTCTACCCTGAATTATTCCCTGTTCCAGAGCTCTGATATAAATACAGCATGGTAATTTGCCCAGGCTGTGCCACTTGGAAGCAGCTGCTCCGTACAGAGACACATTCCCAAGTGGCACAGTGTGAAATCCTGAACAGTCCCTGAAAACCAGCTCTAATGGCTATCTTCAGCAGAGTTGGTAAATGTGTTACGCCAATCACTTTAAAATATTTGCATAGTAATTTCCTCTAAGGTTTCACGCAATTTCTGCAGGGAGGTTTAACCCCTTAAAGACCAAACTTCTGGAATAAAAGGGAATCATGACATGTCACACATGTCATGTGTCCTTAAGGGGTTAAGTAAAATGAGGTGAGAAAGTTTAAAGTTCACCGGCTTTAAAATAACACTACTCGGATGACCTTTAAATGTCTTTCCTACAGCTGTGGAGTGCTGATGCAATGGAATCACTCAAGTAACTAAGAAATAAGTACCTTCTTAATCAACATAAATAAGATAACATCTCAGCATTTCAATATCTTCAGGTGTATTACCATTTAGTGGAGAAAGAGAATCCTATGTGACAGATTAAATCATGCCAATCCTACCCCCACAAACACAATGCTAATACATAGAGCATTTAGCAAGTCCCACACATCACACCTGTTAGATTTGCGGCTCTTTGACTGAAAGTTAATATTATTGGTATTTATATAGCGCCAACTAATCCCGCAGTGCTTTACAATATTATGAAAGAGGGGGAATTTACAATAAATGAAAAAATTGCACAGTGACATAGGAACAATAGGTAGATGAGGACCCTGCTCAAACAAGCTTACAATCTAGAAGAGGTGCGGTACAAATATACAACAGGGCAGCAAGGTTGACAGCCACCAAACAAGGTGTAAAAGTAGCAGAGCTGGAGGTGAGAGTGGAGTGTAGCTCTATAGGAGAGCAAGAGACAGATTTGGATAATTATAGATAAGTTACTCTGGGAATCCATAAGCATTTCTGAACAGATGTGTTTTGAGGGACTTTTTAAACAATTGACAAGGGGAGAGTCTGATGGGGGTAGGCAGGCTGTTCCAAAGGAAGGGAGCTGCCCGCAAGTCCTGAAAGCACAAGTTAGCAGTAAGGGTGAGAGCAGTGAACAGGAGAAGGTCACCGACAGAGTGGAGAGACCAAGAGGGGGCATATCTGTGAATCTGTGAAGTAATGTAACAGGGGCTAGATTTGGTTAGAGCTTTATTGGTAAGGGTTAGTATTTTGAATTGACACCTATAGGATACAGGAAGCCAGTGTAAGGATCGACCGAGGGACGAGGTATGGGAGGAGCGGCGGGTGAGAAAGATCAGCCTGACGGCAACATTCGTTACTAATTATGGCAGGGCAGTTAGGCTTCTGGGGAGACCAACTAGGAGAGAATTACAATAATCCATGCGAGAGATAACCAGAGCATGAACAAGCTCCTTGGCAGCATCTTGCATGAGAAAGGGGCGGATGTGGGCAATGTTTCTAAGCTGGAATCGACAAGTTTTAGCAACATACTGGATATGTGGCGCCAAGGGGAGGCCAGGATCAAAGACAACGAGCTTGCAAGGATGGACTGATAAAGAATAAAAACTGAATGCCAGTAGGTGTATAGGCGCTTCAAAAAATCTATTTGGTAGTAGGTGTATGTGTAATTAGGGTGTTTCCCCAACCACCTAAAAGCATAAACAAGTAAATAAATAGAGGTAAATCCACTATTCAATATACACAACACCCAGTGTCAAGATTAGATGATAAAAATGTATGTATATACTTAACAGTATATAACACAGAGAATGTCCCAATGTTGGTAAATATACAATATATAGGGATCGGGCTCTATATTGTCAGCCTCAAGGTGCCAATATTGGCTTGGATAGTTGTCCACAGGCAAGGCAGGCAAGCAGAGATCGTTTCCAATGGATTTATTTGAAAAAATAAAATAAAGGTATAAAAACAGGACATATACATAAGCAGCAAGTAAAAACAACAATATACACTACAGCAATGAAGTCCTTTAAAAAAATTTACATGATACTTGATACCCGGTCACATGATACTTCCAGTCACGTGCACACGTCGAGCCGGCATCAATATGATGTCACTTCCGGATTCATATTGATTGTGTGTCTCTGCTACAGGAAGTTCTCTTAAGCGTCTATATTGCAAATGGGCAAATCAGCCCACAACATAAAGTAATTACACCTAAAATTATAACACATAAAATTACATTTTTATTTTACATCTGTATAGAACTTAGAAGAGTGGAAAAATTTATAAAAATAGTAATATAAAAGTTTAGATTTAGGTTACAAAGTTAAAAATAAGATAAAAACCTAAAAAATGGATGGATATTTAAAAATTGTGGAAGTTTATAAAAAATGGGCAAATTCAAAATCCAAATTTAGGCCATTTGAATTTAAAGTGTCCAATTCAAATATCCATCTAGTTTTCACCTTACCAAGTTCTTTAAAGTGATCTTCCCCTCTCCAGTTGTGTTTTTTTCTTGTGAATGGCCATAAAACTTAAGCAGTTGGGTCACTATTGTGTATTTCAACAAACTGGGCCGAGATACTGTTTAATGTACCCCCTCTGGATATTGCCTGTGTGTTCCAGCATGCGTGTTTTGAGAGTTCTGGTTGTCATTTCTACATACATTAAACCACACGGGCACCAGAGGAGGTATACCACATTAGTTGAGTGACAAAAGGACATGATATGTGGAGGGAGTTGGAATTTAAGAAGTGAGTCATACGAGTAAAGACAAGTCTTTCTAGAAGGTTTGAGGAAAAAAGAAGCAGGGATATGGGATGATAGTTGGAGGGGAAGATGGGTGTAGGGATGGCTTTTTTTAGGATGGGTATAACAGTAGCATGCTTAAGAGGAGCAGGGACAACACCAGATGAAAGAGCAGTTTAGGATGTGTGTTAAGGATGGTACAAGACAAGGAGAGAGAGATCTGATAAGGTGGGAAGGTACTGGATCAAGAAGACAGGTAGTGGGACGAGAGGAGAGGCGAAGTGAAGCCACCTCCTGCTCTGTAGCTGGGGAGAAGGCCTGTAGGCAGAGCCATCTTTAATGCAGGGCAAATGGGGCAGCTGCCACGGGCCCTGTTACTGCTGGGGGGCCCAAAACAGCTGTCCTATTTGCCCTCAACAATTTATTTTGGGATCGTCGATACACACACACACTTTCTTTCTCACACACACAAACTGTTTAAAAAATGTTTTTTTAAATAAACATTTAGTCACCCTCCTGTTTCCTACCTTTAATGGTGCAGGAGGGTGACTTCCCTGGGGTCCAGTGGTTGCCTCATGGTGATGGGAGTCAGAACCCCCACTCTAACTCCATCCACTCCTCCCCAGCAGTCTCCTCCCACGCGTGCCCTGTTAGCTGGGAGGAAGCGACAGCTTCCTTCCAGCTCGGACTTAATCACTGGGGCCCGGTCCCACTCTTAAAACGCCGCAGCACTGACCGGGCCTGTGACAAATCACCCTGACCCTGAATTATTGTTTTATTTTGAATGGTCCGGTATACGATCACCACCGAACAGATTGCGCCATTGGTTCATATACCGAACAAAGTACCGAACGGACAGACAACCCACAACAGTCGTTAGCTGCTCATTGACCTGCTTGACCTCATTCGCACATGCACAAACCGCAATTAACATTCTAAGAGTTCATCTTGTTCTCGCGAATGCCTACAGCGGTGTTTGGTCATAGAGTGTATGGAACTATTAACGGGTACACTACTGCGCGAACACCGCTGGTACTTTCACCGCCATATGTGTTCGGTTCCAATAGTCTGATAAGAGCGGCATTCGGTGGGATCAAACTCCCACACGAGGGGCACACGACCAGTGTACGCACAATTATCTTTGTTACTTAGAGATGTCGCGAACATAAAATTTTCCGTTCGCAAACGGCGAACGCAAATTTTTGCAAATGTTCGCGAATGGGCGAACCGGGCGAACCGCCATAGACTTCAATAGGCAGGCGAATTTTAAAACCCACAGAGACTCTTTCTGGCCACAATAGTGATGGAAAAGTTGTTTCAAGGGGACTAACACCTGGACTGTGGCATGCCGGAGGGGGATCCATGGCAAAACTCCCATGGAAAATTACATAGTTGATGCAGAGTCTGGTTTTAATCCAGGGCATAAATCACCTAACATTCCTAAATTGTTTGGAATAACGTGCTTTAAAACATCAGGTATGATGTTGTATCGATCAGGTAGTGTAAGGGTTATGCCCGCTTCACAGTGACAGACCAAACTCCCCGTTTAACGCACCGCAAACAGTCCATTTGCACAACCACAAACTCCCCATTTGCACAAGGTTGGATACCAAGCTAGCCATGTCCCGTTCCTTGTCCTCACTGATGTGATTGAAGGTCTCTTCCTCCACCCAGCCACGTACAACACAAAGGGTCCCCGAAAGGTGACAACAAGTCCCCTGGGACGCCTGCTGTGTTTGGTCTTCCACCTCCTCAAAGCCACCTTCCTCCTCTGACTCCTCTTCTTCAGACTCCTCTCTCCTTCAGACTCCTCTCTCTGCGTTATTATAAGGTGTGTTAAGTAGTACTATTCTTATCAGTTCAATCCCGGTTACATCCCCTATCAGAGGACGTGTATATGGCATCGTTTTTAGGAACCGGGAGATGGAAAAAGATGCTTGGTTGGCCAGCCTACTTAAATTTTGGGGCACTGCACGTGTAATCTAATGTGCCACCAGATAGGAGTGGTGTGTTAAGTAGTACTATTCTTATCAGTTTAATCCCTGTTACGTGCCCTATCAGGTGACGTGTATATGGCATCGATTTTAGGAACCGGGAGATGGAAAAAGATGCTTGGTCAGTCCTCCTACTTCAAATTTGGGGCACTGCGCGTGCAATCTAATGTGCCACCAGATAGGAGTGGTGTGTTAAGTAGTACTATTCTTATCAGTTCAATCCCTGTTACGTCCCCCTCATGAGGCCTTTTTTAGTCGAATGTATCGCCCACTGTCAGTCCCTTCGGGATCCATCCCTCATTCATCTTAATAAAGGTGAGGTAATCTAGACTTTTTTAAACTAGGCGACTTCTCTTCTCAGTGACTATACCTCCTGCTGCACTGAAGGTCCTTTCTGACAGGACACTTGAAGCAGGGCAGGCCAGAAGTTCTATCGCAAATTGGGATAGCTCAAGCCACAGGTCAAGCCTGCACACCCAGTAGTCAAGGGGTTAATTGCTTCTCAGAGTGTCGATATCTGCAGTTAAAGCGAGGTAGTCTGCTACCGGTCGGTCGAGTCGTTCTCTGAGGGTGGACCCCGAAAGGCTGTGGCTCCGCATGTCCTCCATCAACAACACGTCTGTAAAGCGTCCTGTCCTTGCCAGCGTGGTCGTGGGAGGAGGAGGATTACTTTCACCTCTTCCCCTGTTAGATTCCCGTTGTGCTGTGACATCACCCTTATATGCTGTGTAAAGCATACTTTTTAATTGATTTTGGAACTGCTGCATCCTTTCCGACTTGCGGTAATTCGGAAACATTTCAGGCACTTTCTGCTCATACCGGGGGTCTAGTAGCGTGGACACCCAGCACAGGTCGTTCTCCTTCAGCCTTTTTATACATGGGTCCCTCAACAGGCACGACAGCATGAAAGACCCTATTTGCACAAGGTTGGATGCCGAGCTACTCATGTCCCGTTCCTCGTCCTCAGTGATCTCAATGAAGGTATGTTCTTCCCCCCCCAGCCACGTACAACACCACGGGTACCTGATAGGTGACAACGAGCACCCTGGGATGCCTGTTGTGGTTGGTCTTCCTCCTCCTCCTCAAAGCCACATTCCTCCTCTGACTCCTCTTCCTCACAATCCTCTTCCAGCGTTGCCGCAGGTCCAGCAAGCGATGCTGATAAGGCTGTTTCTGGTGGTGATGGTGACCACAACTCTTCCTCTTCCTCTTCACGCTCATCTACGGGCTGATCCAGCACTCTTCGCAGGGCACGCTCCAGGAAGAAAACAAATGGTATGATGTCGCTGATGGTGCCTTCGGTGCGACTGACTAGGTTTGTCACCTCCTCAAAAGGACGCATGAGCCTACAGACATTGCGCATGAGCATCCAGTAACGTGGCAAAAAAATTCCCAGCTCCGCAGAGGATGTCCTAGCACCCCGGTCATACAAATAGTCGTTAACGGCTTTTTCTTGTTGGAGCAGGCGGTCGAACATTAGGAGTGTTGAATTCCAACGCGTCGGGCTGTCGCAAATCAAGCGCCTCACTGGCATGTTGTTTCGCCGCTGGATATCTGAAAAGTGTGCCATGGCCGTGTAGGAATGCCTGAAATGGCCACACACCTTCCTGGCCTGCTTCAGGACGTCCTGTAAGCCTGGGTACTTATGCACAAAGCGTTGTACGATCAGATTACACACATGTGCCATGCACGGCACATGTGTCAACTTGCCCAAATTCAATGCCGCGAACAAATTTCTTCCGTTGTCACAAACCACTTTGCCGATCTCCAGTTGGTGTGGAGTCAGCCACTGATCCATCTGTGCATTCAGGGCGGACAGGAGTGCTGGTCCGGTGTGACTCTCTGCTTTCAGGCAAGTCAACCCCAAGACGGCGTGACACTGCCGTATCCGGGATGTGGAATAGTACCTGGGGAGCTGGGGGGGTGCCGTTGATGTGGAGCATGACGCAGCAGCAGAAGAGGACTCAGCCGAGGAGGCTATGGAAGAGGATGGAGTAGGAGAAGTAGGGGAGGTGGCAGCAGGCCAGCCTGCAAGTAGTGGCAGTGTTACCAACTCCTCTGCAGAGCCACGCATTCCATGCTTGGCAGCCGTCAGCAGGTTTACCCAATGCGCAGTGTAGGTGATGTACCTGCCCTGACCATGCTTTGCAGAGCAGGTATAAGTGGTCAGATGGACCCTTGCCCCAACACTGTGTGCCAGACATGCCATTACTTCCTTTTGCACAATCGAGTACAGGTTGGGGATTGCCTTTTGTGCAAAGAAATTTCGGCCAGGTACCTTCCACTGCGGTATCCCAATAGCTACAAATTTTTGGAACGCCTCAGGCTCCACCAGCTTGTATGGTAAAAGCTGGCGGGCTAAGCGTTCAGACAAGCCAGCTGTCAGATGCCGGGCAAGGGGGTAACTTTGTGACATTGACTTCTTACGCTCAAACATGTCGTTGACAGACACCTGACTGTGGGCAGATGAGCAGGAACTGCTCAAGGCGAGAGACGGAGTGGCGGATGGTTGAGAGGGGGCAAGGAGGACAGCAGTGGTTGACGTGGCTGAAGATGCTGGACCAGGAGGAGGATGGCGGCTTTGAGATTGTGTGCTGCTTGTACTCATGTGGTAATCCCATAGGTGTTTGTGATGTGCGATCATGTGCCTTCGTAAAGCAGTTGTACCTAGGTGGGTGTTGGACTTCCCACGACTCAGTTTCTTTTGGCACAGGTTGCAAATGGCATCGCTGTTGTCAGAGGCAGACACACAAAAAAAATGCCACACTGCTGAGCTCTGCAATGACGGCATTCTGGTGGTGGCAACAGCATGCGTTGATTGGCGTGCTGTCTGGCTGACCCCGGGTACCGATGCACGCTGTCTGACTATGCCACTAGCTCCTTGCGACGACCTCCCCCTGCTTCCAACTCGTCTCCTCCTCCTCTCTGTCTCCACATTGAACTTTCCCCCTGTTCTTCTTCTCTTCTAGCGGGCACCCACGTGACATCCACGGACGCATCGTCATCATCAACCGCTTCACTTGTATCTGACAACTCAGCAAAGGAAGCAGCAGCGGGTACAACATCATCATCACACCGTACGTCCATGTGTGTAATGCTGCCTGACTGAGACATATCCCTGTTATCTACATCCTCTGGCAATAATGGTTGCGCATCACTCATTTCTTCCAACTGATGTGTAAATAACTCCTCTGACAGATCAAGTGAAGCGGCTGTGGTGCTAGTGTTGGTGGTGGCGGCAGGCGGGTGAGTGGTAACTTGAGAGGTGCCCGAAGCTAAGCTGGAGGAGGATGGTGCGTCAAGGTTCCGAGCGGAAGCTGTAGAAGATCGGGTGTCCTGTGTTAGCCAGTCAACTATGTCCTCAGAACTTTTCGAGTTCAGGGTACGTGGGCATTATTCTAGGGCCAAAGGGAATCACAGCACCACGACGGCCCCTGCGGGGTGGCCTGCCTCTGCCTGTCATTTTTTTTTTTGATTAGTGGTACTATGCGTGCAAGCTACTGTGACAACAGATATGAGTGGCACTGTGCACTGGCAGAAGTTGGCAGAGTAGACGCTGTAGGCCTGACACACACGCTTGCAGACAACTAACTGCTATTCAATCTATTACAGTCAAATTTTTTTTTTTTTAAATGTACACTACTGTTACACCAGATATGAGTTGCACTGGTGTAACACTGTGCCCTGGCAGGCCCTGAAACGCACACGCGTGAAGGAAACTGACTGCTATTATATTACAGTCCAAAAATTTTTTTTTGTTAAATGCAAGCTATTGTGACACCAGATGAGTGGTGGCACTGGGCAAGTGGGCACAGTATACGCTGTGAGCCTGACACACACGCTGGCAGGCAGGCAACTGTAATTAGATTACACAGAAAAAAAAAGAAGACTGATGTTCTAGCCCTAAAAAGGGCTTTTTGGGGTGCTGTCCTTACAGCAGAGATCAGATGAGTCCTTCAGGACTGTAGTGGACACTGAATACACTAGCCTAGCTATCGATTTCCCTATTAAATCAGCAGCAACTACACTGTCCCTCCTCTCACTAAGAATGCAGCTTCCGGGTGGCGAGGCCTAGCTGTCATGGAGGAAAGACGCACTTCGTGAGAGCTCCCTCAATATCTCACTTTAAGCAGCTATCAACAAGCGAATTTCACCCCAGAAGGGGATGACCCAGCAATGTTGCCCCTACCTGACCGACCCGACATGCTTAATAGCAGTCAGCAACTCGACAGAGTCTTACTTACCTCCGCGTGGCAAGTGTGGCCTGGTGCTCACCGGGCGGGAGAGTTGGCCGATCTCCCGATCCTGGGATGCCCAGGAGCAGCTACTTCCCGGCAGGAGCTCCGTTACCCCCCCCCCCCCTCGGACCGGTGGGGGTTATCCCGGTCCACCCCTGAGAGGCTGTCTGGAGCTAATGGACGCACAGAGCACAGCCGCCCAGGCTGACATACTCATCTGTGACTCTCCCAATATGGCGGCAGCCACGTGTCCTCCTGGTACCAGCAAAGCATGGCAGCATATTGAGTCTAAGCTGGACAGACTCATTAATAAATTTTGGAAGCAAATAACAAGCAGGAAGCCCCAACAATCTCCACCATAGCTAAGCGAAGCAGTCCCCATTAAAATCCACCAACACAAAAGGCGTCAAAGACGGGACCGGAGGCACAAACAGAAATGCAGAGCCTGCCCCATGTCAAGCACTCGCCTCCACCTTAAGCCACCACAATCCCGCACCGGACATGAAGCACCACCGGGACAGATCCGACCACCCACAAATAACAAGCTTCCACCACCTCAAGTCGCGAACCCGGCACTCAGCCAGAGACTTGCCTTTGTTGTTCCAGGTATCAGGGACTCCCAGGGTCTGCACCTGGCGCCCAGAAGGGATCGGATGAGCACAAGCAGTAAACAGCAGCCTGCCAAGCATGTCCCACTATAGCCGATCCTCCACACCATGCCTTTGATCACATGAACTGCTCTCTGCACATTAACTAATCGTAAAGTAGCAAGCGTTTAAACATGTCATTATCTCACCTCCTAAAGAGTTTATTGTCGTAGTTCCTTACATGCCTTTACCTTAACCGTTCATGTATTATGTTATTCACTAGTCTCATCTCATGGGGCGACTCACACTTGATTTATAATTAGTGGTGGAGCTGCTGATTTAAATACACAGTTGATAACGTGCAGCAGAGGCGGCTCTGGACTTTATGAGGCCTTAGGCGAAACTCAAACATGAGGCCCCACTAACAGAAAAGTGTCACATATACACATTGATGCACAGTTTACCTGTGTATGTGCCTGAGAGTGTGTCTGACAGAGAGTATCCTTGTGTGTGAGAATGTATGTCTCTGTGAGCATGTTTGCGTTTTTGTCTGAGACTGAAGTGTGTGGTGTGTATGGCGGGTGATGGTGAGAGGGAAAGGGGGTGATGGTGAGAGGGAGAGCGGGGTGATGGTGAGAGGGAGAGCGGGGTGATGGTGTGAGTGAGCGGGGGTGATGGTGTGAGTGAGCGGGGGTGATGGTGTGAGTGAGCGGGGGTGATGGTGTGAGTGAGCGGGGGTGATGGTGTGAGTGAGCGGGGGTGATGGTGTGAGTGAGCGGGGGTGATGGTGTGAGTGAGCGGGGGTGATGTGAGAAGGAGGGGGGTTGATGTGAGAGTGAGGGGGAGTTGATGTGAGAGTGAGGGGGGGTTGATGTGAGAGTGAGGGGGGGTTGATGTGAGAGTGAGGGGGGGTTGATGTGAGAGTGAGGGGGGGTTGATGTGAGAGTGAGGGGGGTTGATGTGAGAGTGAGGGGGGGTTGATGTGAGAGTGAGGGGGGTTGATGTGAGAGTGAGGGGGGGTTGATGTGAGAGTGAGGGGGGGTTGATGTGAGAGTGAGGGGGGGTTGATGTGAGAGTGAGGGGGGGTTGATGTGAGAGTGAGGGGGGTTGATGTGAGAGTGAGGGGGTTGATGTGAGAGTGAGGGGGGTGATGTGAGAGTGAGGGGGGTGATGTGAGAGTGAGGGGGGTGATGTGAGAGTGAGGGGGGGGGTGATGTGAGAGTGGGGGGTGATGTGAGAGTGGGGGGTGATGTGAGAGTGGGGGGGTGATGTGAGAGTTGGGGGGTGATGTGAGAGTTGGGGGGTGATGTGATTTGAGAAGGACACATTGATGCACAGTTTACCTGTGTATGTGCCTGAGAGTGTGTCTGACAGAGAGTATCCTTGTGTGTGAGAATGTATGTCTCTGTGAGCATGTTTGCGTTTTTGTCTGAGACTGAAGTGTGTGGTGTGTATGGCGGGTGATGGTGAGAGGGAAAGGGGGTGATGGTGAGAGGGAGAGCGGGGTGATGGTGTGAGTGAGCGGGGGTGATGGTGTGAGTGAGCGGGGGTGATGTAAGAAGGAGGGGGAGTTGATGTGAAAGTGAGGGGGAGTTGATGTGAGAGTGAGGGGGGGTTGATGTGAGAGTGAGGGGGGGTTGATGTGAGAGTGAGGGGGGGTTGATGTGAGAGTGAGGGGGGGTTGATGTGAGAGTGAGGGGGGGTTGATGTGAGAGTGAGGGCGGTTGATGTGAGAGTGAGGGGGGTGATGTGAGAGTGAGGGGGTGATGTGAGAGTGAGGGGGGGTGATGTGAGAGTGGGGGGGTGATGTGAGAGTGGGGGGGTGATGTGAGAGTGGGGGGGTGATGTGAGAGTGGGGGGGTGATGTGAGAGTGGGGGGTGATGTGAGAGCGGGGGGTGATGTGAGAGTGGGGGGGTGATGTGAGAGTGGAGGGGTGATGTGAGAGTGGGGGGTGATGTGAGAGTGGGGGGGGTGATGTGAGAGTGGGGGGGGTGATGTGAGAGTGGGGGGTGATGTGATTTGAGAAGGAGGGGGTGATGTGAGAAGGAGGGGGGTTGATGGTGAGGGTGGTGAGGCTGAGGGTGGTGAGGGGGTGAGGCTGAGGGTGGTTAGGGGTGAGGCTGAGGGGGTGGGGTGATGCTGAGGATGGTGAGGGGGTGATGCTGTGGGTGGTTGGGGTGGGGGGGTTATGCTGAGGGTGGTGAGGGAGGGTGATGCTGAGGGTGGTGAGGGAGGGTGATGCTGAGGGTGGTGAGGGAGGGTGATGCTGAGGGTGGTGAGGGAGGGTGATGCTGAGGGTGGTGAGGGAGGGTGATGCTGAAGGTGGTGGGGTGGTGAGCCTGAAGGTGGTGGGGTGGTGAGCCTGAGGGTGGTAGAGGGTGGTGGGGGGTGGTTAGGCTGAGGGTAGTGGGGGTGGTGGGGGGTGGCTAGGCTGAGGGTGGTGGGGCGTGGTGAGGCTGAGGGTGGTGGGGGTGCTGAGGCTGAGGGTGGTAAGGAGGCTGAGGGTGGTGGTGAGGGTGGTGAGGCTGAGGGTGGTAGGGAGGGTGGTGAGGCTGAGGGTGGTAGGGAGGGTGGTGAGGCTGAGGGTGGTAGGGAGGGTGAGGAGGCTGAGGGTGGTGAGGCTGGCTGAGGGTGGAAGGGAGGGTGATGAGGCTGAGGGTGGTAGGGAGGGTGAGGAGGCTGATGGTGGTAGGGAGGGTGAGGAGGCTGAGGTTGGTGGTGAGGCTGAGGGTGGTAGGGAGGCTGAGGGTGGTGGGGAGGGTGGGGAGGCTGGCTGAGGGTGGTAGGGACGGTGATGAGGCTGAGGGTGGTGGGGAGGGTGGTGAGGCTGAGGGTGGTAGGGAGGGTGAGGAGGCTGAGGGTGGTGGGGAGGGTGAGTGTGGTGGGGGGTGAGAGAGCCTACCTTTAGTCCCTGGTGGTCCAGTGGGCTCCCTGGTGGTCCGGTGGCCACTGCTTCCGGTCTGCAGCTACGCAAAGCTGCAGACCATGTAATCTCGCGAGACCATCAGATTGGCCGGTTTTCGCGAGACACATGGTCTGCAGCTCTGCTCACTGCAGAGCTGCAGACCGGTGTCTGCAGTGGCTGGCCGGGCAGCCAGGAGGGGCCTCGCAACCGGCGGCATACCGGGCAAGCCACCGGGCCCCCTCCTGGTGTCAGGTCCTCGGTCACTGACCGAGGACCTGACACAGTCTGCCCACAGGCGGTTTAGGCGGCCGCGAGGCCCCAGCCAGCGCGAGGTCTTAAGCGGCCGCCTAAACCGCCTAATTAGAGAGCCGCCTCTGACGTGCAAGCTACACCCTAAACATGACAGCCATCTTTCACAACAATGTACTGCTATATACTAGCCATGATATACGCACGTTCAGTCTAGCATGCTCAAATATAACACACTTCTGTCTAAAAGAAAAAAGAATGCAGCTTTAGGATTAATCTAAATTGTATGCTGTCTAGGAGGTGGGAGGGTCTGCTGCTGATTGGCTGGAATGTGTCTGCTGACTGTGAGGTACAGGGTCAAAGTTTACTCAATGATGACGAATAGGGGGCGGACCGAACATCGCATATGTTCGCCATCCGTGGCGAACGCGAACAAGCTATGTTCGCCTGGAACTATTCGCCCGCGATCCGTTCGGGACATCACTATACTTTAATAGTAAAAAGTTAAGCCACTTGCTATGAACAATGTAACTGAATTCAAGGAGTTCCGAGGATACCAATACTCCCCCCTCCTATCTAGAATTCAGTTACATTGTTTATAGCAAGTGGCTTAACTTTTTGCTATTAAAGTATCTCTTTGTATTTTACACCTCTCTTGCTAGCAAGCGTCAGGATTACCTATAGTCTCTATATTTCTACTGACCATTATATCTAACCTAGCTTGCAACTGTCTCCTATACCTCCCTATCTTACATGTATTCCCTGCCTCTTTTCTATTAACCATTGCAACCAACTGGTGTGCTGTTTAAACTCTTGTGCACTAGAGGCATTTCATCTATATTCAACTGACCCTGTTCTGCAGGAGGAGCTTAGAGGATACTAGTATCCCACTTTCCTATCTTGAATTCAGTTACATTGTTCATAGCAAGTAGTTTAACTTTACACCAATAAGTATTTCTTTGAAGTAACACTTCTCTTGCTATTTGTTCTATTTGAGGTTTAATAACCCAACTAGTTTATAGGACATATTTTGTAGCCTTGTGCTTTTTGTTTTGGTTTTATCTTCTCTATTTTTACATTTTAATATATCCATTAAAAGTTATTTTTTTATGCTCATTTCATTGTGACTATATTTACCAAAATGTTGAGACACTTTATGGTAGTTTTTCTCTTTTCTGTATTCATATAAATAGTGAACAGAGACAGAGACACACCAGAAAACAAACAAAAAAACAAAGCAAAAATACTTTAAAAACTTTGCAGAGTTGATGTTGATGAATCTTGACGTTTGCAGACACATGCAGATAGGGTCAGAGTTTACATAAACAATATAAATCCGTGGATTCATAGCGGTTTGTGACAAAATTTCAGGAGAACGGTTGTTGCAATATACAGGGAATATTAGGCCCTATAATACGGAGCATCATTTATGCCACAACCTACCTCAATATTGCGGTTAATCATATGCATTCTTTTGTGGCCCCAGTCTTACCATCTTCCATAGGCTACTTTCTAAAGGATAGTGTGCTATGTAACAAAGCACACATCTCATTCCACATTCCTGACTCGATTCCACAAATCGGACTATGAGTTCAGTTTACTCTAGTGGCTTCCAAACAGACCTTTTGGGATCTAATGGAAAGGAAGACGTGCAGTACGAATGTGCGTCCAAAAAATCTGTAACTGTCTAATGCTGTCATATCAGCACTGACTGGAATTTCCATGTTCCAAATACCTAGTTGAATCTATGACATTAATAATTTAGATACAGAGTCCTATCTAGAATATAATGAACCTAATGTAGTGTGAATTAGTTATTTTATTTGTAATTCTAACTTCAAAACCCTTTGATACTTCATATGCACTCTATGAACTTTTGTTTTTATGTTCGGCTTAATTTTGCTTCATTACATATATTTTATTGCCAAAGATTTGTAAGCTTCAAGCTAAAAGAAACATATTGTTGAACACATGGATCTTTTCAATCCTAAGGTAGATAATATATCCAGTGTGCAGCACTATACACAATATATTGGTACTTTATAATGAAAATAATTATAATTAGTGTAAAAACAACACTTTTCCCACGATACAGTGCCTTCGTACAATACCCATGTTATTTTAAAATTACATGCAGCTGAAAAACTAACCTAGAATCAAAGTATCTTAAAAATATGCGTTTGATTTAAGCATTTTGAATATACTTTGTCTGCTTTAGGTTATATTTATTTAGAACATAACCAACAATTACTATTTAAACTGCATCAATATTAAATACCATTAGCAAATTGGTTCAAGAAACACTAGAAGCGGTGTATAAAATAGTCTTTTTTTTATATATTCAATCTTCAAAGGATTAGTTTCTTTTTCATTTATTTTCCTTTTTTTATTGAAAAACATATCAGAAGTCTAGTGAAGGATTGCTTCCAACCTTTTTTAAAAAATTCCATTATGTTGAATATTAATTGTAAATAAAATATTGCCTCAGTGTTTTGATCAATATATAAAAGTATTTTATTTATTTATAAGAATACAAAATAAAAAGCAAAGAAAAATACAAAAAAGAAAAAAACAACAAAAAAAGGGTATACTTTCATGACTACATTTCATAGCAGCATTGTACATCTCAACAAATGTAACAAATGGTTATCTCAAGCATAGGAGGTTAACATATTAGGTAGCTGTAAGTAATTATAGAAAAGAATGAAAAAAATAGATGAAGTAGGCAGAGAGGGGAGACTAACCTACAGGACCAGCTCAGTAACGGAACTTGTAACACAGCCGGAGTATCTCCATTAATATCTTAAGAAAGAGAGGTGGGAGAAAAATTGTTGAGCAAGATGAGCATGGACCCTATATGTAAGGGACAAAAAACAAATATCCTTTTTCCAGCATGACACCTTCAATGATTATAGCAGCTCACCCAAACATCAGCCTAGACTCAAAGGGTGAAAACAAAATACACTATTTGTTCAACTGCACACATTTATACACAGACCCCCCCAGCATGGGGTTGTTAAGTGAAACAATGAAGAGATAACTAGATCAACAAACACTGATATAATCAGCGTCCAGACAACAAGGTGCTTTAACAGAATATCCCCAAACACACATCTAAACATCACAAAACCCCACCTGTGTGGTATCCCCAAAATAGAAAATCGATCCATCACAGAGGGTCCAAGATACTTGAGATTAAAATTTCAGCAGGTTGTTTCAAAGTTCATATCTGCTCGGCAGTTCCACAGAGTTTCCATGTTGGTCATAGTCGGGTGCATGGAACCCTTACAACCAGTCTGTTTAAGTCTGGTCTGGATTTCCCGGTCACCCTGTGCTCCAAATAAGTACAGGGTCACTGAGGCAAAAGAGAGTACTGTGAAAGCAGACCCCCAGGAATCCATAATGCCCCTCTCCCAAAACTTCAACCTACCCCCATATGTCACCGTTATCAGGGCACCGCTGTGACACAAACTCATTAAAACACAAAATCTGAAAAAACGTGTTTCCAGCCCTGGGCAATTGCTTTCACAACTACCTAACCAAGAAAGGCCACGTTAGATATAAAAATATAAACTTAATGCACATATTTTTCCTCTTTATTCCTTCTCTTTCCTCTTTTCCTTTTTCCCCTCTTCCTCTTATATTTATCCATATAAATTATATAAACATATTTTTACATACCCCTTTATATTTTACATATATGTATATTTTTTATATTTTTTTCATTTTTTACTAGTCAGTAGTTTAACCAATTATTCAATAAAACATATAAAAGTCTAAAATCCGTACACTAGTTAAAAGAATAACTTTACCAAAAGCATCGTTTTAGCAAAGTCAAATAGTCAAAAAAAAAAAAAAAAAGTCTAAACTATGGATTGAAATAATAAAGCATAAATCTAGTAGAATATTAGATTAACATATTTACATTAAGAATTTAGCATATCACTGAACATAACTTGCCAAGACTCCTACTAGGTGTTTGTTATGTACCAGATGCTGCAAGTTACCCGGTATTGGGGATATCTGCGTGGCTCTTCAAACGGAGAACTGTATTTTGAGTGTTTCTGCTACTGGAGCTTTGTGCGGGACGCCTTTGGGCAAATCTGTTGTGGTATTCCAAACTATAGATGGGTAGGGCACCCAAGCTCTCCATGTCTAGTTTTACCCATTGTTTAGTGGATAGAGAAACATGCCACTTCACCATTCTATGTAGAATGGTTGCAAGACAGTACAGGTGGTCCTCCTTTAGCGATCTACCTGTTTTACGACGGCTCGCACTTACGACCAAGCATAAGTGCGAGCCATCGTGGGGATTCCCTGCTCTTCCCCGAACATAGACAAATGCACTCAAGCAGGAAATCCCACTTATCTATGTTCGGGAAAATTAGAGGAATTCCCTGCTCTAGGAATTGAACCCAATCGGTAAGGGAGGAGTGTCTGTACCTGGAAATATCTGGCAAAGCCGGGCCAACTATAGCTTTCAGTAAGCATAAAGCATCATGACAGTTTTTTTTTCTCCTTCCATTGGTTTGAAAGGAGCCCCGCTGCTATAGAGTTCAAAGCTCTAGTTAGTCTAGGGATCAGTATGCTGACAACCCTTTTCTAGTAGCCCAACAAGAAGCCATCCGGGTCAGATGCTCTACCAGTTTTGAATGATTTAATAGCTCCAGACAGCTATTCCTCCATAAGGTCTCTACCGCCTCAAAGGACAGCACTTGAGGAACATATTTTGATAAGTATGGTTCAATATTCCGGCAGTGAATACTGTCTGAGGTAGGACCAATCTGTCTTGCCAGGCTGTACAACGTCTCATAATAGGAGAGGAATTGGCTGGAAATTGCATCTGCTATAGAAGTTGATCTCCATCTCCTGGACCAAATTCTATAAATATGAGTGTGTTACTGCTTGAAGCATATGTGTGAGTGCCTACCAATCCTATTGCAGGAGTACAGAAGAACTCCTTAGTCCTTTGAAGAGACGGGTCATATCTGTGCATGGAAAGCATTGATCGCTCCATCCTAACCATTAATAGCTCCTGATACAGTGCATCTGCTTGGGATCGCTGAGATTCTAGAGGCAAGGTAATTGAATTTCACGAAACCCTCCTTTTTGCGGATGCCTATACTAAGCTAGAGTCCCTGTAAGACACACTTGACAGCTAAATAGCCCTTTTGTATGTGTTTAATTTTTTTTTTTATTCTGCATTACTACAAAAAAAAAAAGTATTGAACCCACCTTTATTTAAAATAAAGTTAAAAAAAATCAAGCATTAATGCTCTCAAAGCACTTACATTATACATTTAACATAAGTGGAATTAAATCTAATATGTATGTTGTATGGTAATTACATTTACAGGGTTATTCTCTGAAATTAGAATCATTGGGAGTTCAAAATTAATTCATAGTGAATTTCCACATTTTAGACCATAATAGCTGAACTAGATGCACAGCGAACTTGAAGAATGTTCACCTATTTTGGCATTTTTTTTATATTGTATTCTTCTGCACAAAAGTAAGAAGGGCATATACTATATTATATATCAACATTTCCTATAATTGCATTATAGCATGCAATATGATTTATAGATGATGTACAACGGTGAACCGAATGTAGAAGTTTTGCTATCTAGGTTTGCTGCCTTGTCATGGTCTGGCTAGCAACACTGGCCCATAAATAATACTTCATATAACTTATCTGTGATATTTTATATACTGCAAGAGTATCATCTATGTATATATATGGATAGATAGCATTCACCAAATCTAGAAAGGGGCACTCCAAGTATATTTTTATATACAGTCTTGAAATACTATCTTGTGCATTTGAAATATATAGGTGAATTTTCATACATATGTCAACAACATAATCTTGCTAGCTATAATGAGCTAGTAGCTTTATTCCTTGCTAAATAATACCAGGGACATTTCCCATGCTGCTATTTATAACGGATGCCAAAATTGCGTTCCAAAATTAACATGAACAGTAGTGAACATACACAGCTGTATTTTATATGAGATACATCTTTCGAGTTTAGTATGTGTACTATGATCGAGTATTACAGCTGTAGAAAACCAGTGCATGTAACAGACATTTGTCATCAACATATAATGCCTTGGCTTGAATGCATATATGACATGGTACAGTGTTGCTACAATTAGAACTAAGAAATTCCTAATATTTCAGATATGAATCTTGTACATCCATTCAACCAGACGAAGACTCTAAATCAAAGATAATTAGTAGGTGAATTACCAGCGAGGTCTACTTCTGTCAAAAACAAAATGATCTGTTATTAAATTAGATGTAGGGACACATGTATTGAGGGAAACATTATGGAATTTCTAGACTACTTTAAATTCTGTCTTTTAGAAATCAACTTCTCTTTTTCTGTTTCAAACATGAATGTTCCTTTGACAGCCTCCGTGCCAGACCAGTGGTGTAGGTCCTAAGGTATAAACGAGTACTAAAAAGTTACTTGCCACGGCTTATCAAGACTGGAATTCTAACTGCAAATGGCTGGTGAGTCCTGGAGTAATCATCAACTGTCCCAAAACTTTCTTCACTGGCTAAAATACTTATGGAGTTAAAAAGGGTCAATCTTCACATTTGACTTAATATTTTTCAATGCTTTTGTTACTTAGGACTGTTACAGTGAGAGTGGAGAGAGCACAGATTGAGGACATGTATTATTTCTGTTTCTGTAAACTATTGTAATCAAGCCTTTAGCTGGCATAGTGATTAGGTAAAAAAGAGCAAAACAAAAAAAAAAAAACATTGAGATAGAAAAGGGGTTAGGGAAAATGAAGGAAAGAATAGAGAGAATCTTGCTCTGCCTACGGGCACCAGACCGTCAGAAACACAATCCACCAATTCAGTATCACACACTTCCTCATTAGCAACTAACTACCCAATGATCCTATATTTTATTGAAAGAGAGACAGAACTTTAGCCATGAGCTTAGCCGGAAAGTAGAAAAACTTCTTGGATCTTGAGGACACCAGGCCTCTGCTGCCAACGCGATTTTCCCACATTGGTTTTCAAATTAAGTAAAAATTATATGACAGTTTTGGAAAGAAGGAAAGTCCATGGGGACAAGTCCACTCGTTTATAGTTTATGTACATAAGTAACCATTTAACCTTAAGCCAGACATGTGTAATATTATGGCAAAACATAGCCAATACTCTCGAACCATATGTAATAAGAGTGTCTATAACTGCTAAAATATTGATTGTAAGAATCAAGATGGGAGTCAAATAAATGTTGCGGCCAGATTCATCTAGCATATACATCACTCTTCCAAAACAATGGACACCTCCATCAGTCTTTACACTGGATTTATGTAATCCTTAAAAATTCTGTTTTTCACAGCTATAATCCAAAGTAAATATATAGCTTGTAATTGTAAGACTTTCAGCTTTTTAATTTTACCAGTGACCTTTTATGCCCCATTCTCTGCTACCATGAGTCAACAAAGTCCATTTTTAATTCAGCCAATACTGCAGAAGACAAAAGAAGCATTTGCCCTTGGTTTTTTTTAAAGTGACCTTTGGCATTCTGCAAACAAAACAGGAGACTGGCAGCAAAACTGAAGACAAGTCTGCAAGGAAAATCCAACATGAAAACCCAACACAAATTAATAACAACAACATAGTTACTTAAAATTACGAACACCCCATTCTTACATTTCCCTTATTTAGCATGCTCCTGGTAATAATGGTTTCCCTATATAGCATGCTCTTATAGTATTTTATTCTGACCCTGTATAGCACACTACACTCCATATAATTACAGTATTTTACCAAGTCATGGCAGAAACTATGGTTTGTTTCTGTTTTGTTTTTAAAAGCTTTTTTTTTTTTAATGATGTTGAGGTATTTTTTCCCCAAATAGCAGCAGAAAATATAGTACAAAACATCAAAACCATAGTATAACAGTAGGGAATGCAGAGGAACAGTTGATGACATCCCTCCCTTTCACAAATAATCTCAGCATAGAATGTTATCATCCGTGCCAACATTCCAATATCCTCTTTTCTTTTGTGGATGAACTATCCTTAATCTTTCAAAGAAGGAAAAGGTCCAACAGAACTGATAAAGAAAACATATACTGTCAGCACAGGTTGCCTATTCTTCCACATACCCCACTGCATAAAAAATAGTTCCATCTCCCAAACTCCGGAGTGAAACTGAAAAGAAGAAAAACGTAATGATGTGAACATTATGAAGAAACTGGTCGAGTGTGCCAAATTTCAGGATTACAAATTAGAACGAAAAAGGTTCAGGAGAGAATAAATGTAAAAAAAATGGAAGGAAAACATTATGAAAGATCAAAAAAATATTTGATCAGCCTCAGCAAATTTGTTCCCATCTCTAAAAGTTGTTATAAACATTACTGAGCTGACCAGAAAGGTGTCATCAGTACCAGGGTTTACTGCTGAATCCTAGCAAGAAGAAACATTTTTACCATCCAAGGGGTGGAAATGCAAACAACAATATTGAGACCAATCTTGAAGAAAAATATGTATTACTAATGCTTCTGGATTCAGTCTGCAGCTGAGGAACTGTGGAAGTTGTGTGTTCAGTCTCGGGGCAAGCAGAACCATTTGCAATAAGGCTCATAAATGTGTGATTTTCTGTTGTAGTCTATCAAATAGCAACATTTCCAATATGCTATAGAATTGGACAAACCCAGCCAGCATTTGACTTGCATATATATATGTTGCATTCTCAGCAAGCAAAACGGTCATAACCCCTTGGCAAATTTGATAATATTTAAAATGTTGGACCTCCTAAATGACAGATGTAACCAACAGCTTAACCCCTTAAGGACACATGACATGTGTGACATGTCATGATTTCCTTTTATTCCAGAAGTTTGGTCCTTAAGGGGTTAAACATTTTTAAAAAGATGCAACAATTGGTCTTGTCTATGGATAGTTAATTAACTTCTCTTCTCTGATTGCTTGCTGGCTCTAGAAATATTAAAACTGTGTGCTCCTCAGCCTACTCTGCTATCATCCAGTTCTATCACAATGTATGTGAATGTGTAAAAGACAGACCCGCCATTTTAGTCTCCATATGGTGAAGGCACCAATAAAAAGTCTTCACGAGCTTATTCAGGCCAAATGTCTCAATGTTGTGAATGATTTGTTAAAGAGTAGCCTATTTGTTTATAAGCAACTTTACTTTCGATTAGAGAAGTCTCAAAGTCTCTTCCTCTGACTTCATAGTAAATTCAAGATTTGGAGTACACTGACAAGTGTAATACCCTGTGGCATAAATGCTAAATAATATGGTCTAGATAAACTCATATAGTCTTCTTAGCCATTCAAATACACTTGGTCATTAGAGATGCAATGTGTTTATGACCAATTTATTAATAAAAAAAAAATATATATATATATATATAACTATTTAACTTTTTGTCCTCATGAAAGTTTTGTACCAAAACTGAAAAGTTGATGTTTATCACGTTTTAAGTATTAAGTTTTATTTTTATCCTTAACCCCTTAAGGACACATGACATGTGTGACATGTCATGATTCCCTTTTATTCCAGAAGTTTGGTCCTTAAGGGGTTAAAGAAAGTACTTAGAGTGCTATTATTTTGTGCTTTGCATACGTTTTGCAGAACAGCACCAGGCATCTCAAATCTTAATAAGTAATACTCTGGAGTGCAGGCTTCTTGTTTAATTCTTTAAAGGCCTGTTTATCTTCAATTACCAAAATACAATATGAACCAAATCACTGTTTAGCATTAAATTTCAATTTCCTATAAAACCACGTTAAGCATAAATGAAGTATTCTGCAACCACACTGAAGATTTGATTTAATAAACCAATGTATAAAATGTTTACCGATGCATGGGCCCAAGTTGCTTTTTTTTTTTTTTTTTTTATATAAGGGACATGCAAGCACGTTCCAAGACTGTCCATCTCAAAATTAGATTATACGCAACAAGGATGAAATGGCGATATGCAAACCAGACATTGCTGTAATTACAAGCTTAAGAAAAAACAATTACTTTTAACTTGAGTGGAGAAATCATATGGAATCAAGATATTTCGGAACATTTCTGGTTGGTATGTTACTCGTTTAATACTTTTTAACCTTTTCTGATATGAGCCCAAATTAGGACATTTTAGCTTTAAGTCTTAATTCTTCTTGGTTTTAAAATGAAACACAGTGACCTATTTGTCAACTATTACATAAAATAAACAAAAATAAATTAAACAATATACCTTCATTCAGGCTCGGACCAAACCAGGCAAATGCCCTGGAGGAGATGAAGGATCAATCTCGTCGGCCTCCTGGCACTTCGTTCCAGGAGAAGGAAGTAAGAACCCAGGAGGCTGTGGATTCCTCCCACGAGCAGGCGGTCCAGAGCGTTGCCGCACGTTACCATGGCAACACTCCGACAGCACTGAGCTCGCAGGAGGAGAAGTTTGAAGTCAGCCTGCAGCTAGAGGAGCTGCAGGCTGAAATGCCCGGGCCACCACTGGACCACCAGGCAATGTCCCCCACTCCCCCCCCCCCCCCCCGGCAAAAGGCAAGAAGAAGGAAGAGGGAGCATACAGGTTTTTTTTTGTTTGTTTTTTTATTAACACATTTTCTTGCATCTCACCCCCCCCCACAACATAGACTCTATGCACCCCTCACACACATTGCACCACTACACACACTACATCCTCTATACACACTAGATCACCTTTAGACACACTTTATCCCCTATGCACACACTATCACGCCAAGGTTGCATAATTCATTGTTGCACAATAGAATATTCATGTAATTTGTGTAGTGCATATATGAATTGACCACTTGGTAAAGATCAGATGACAGAAGGGGAGTGTGAATTGCATAGGAATGTAAAAGGGAGCAGATGGTTTACCATATGCATTAATCCTTTGATGTAAGGTGTGAGAAGTCACATATAAGTGGCCTGGAAGTCTAGCTCCAGTGTAAACTAGCTGACTCTACCTTTTAATTGATTAATGGATTTCTTTGATATGTTAATGATTATTAGCTTTCAAGAAAAGAGGAAAAAACAAGCCTCATGTTCCAGAACCATGAATATTTACCTACGGAATAATAATTAAGCCTCAATTTTGTTATATTTGAAATGTGACCAGCACAATCTTCTAATCAAGCCCAAACAGGATTTGCGTAACTTAACCACAGGGGAAGTAATTGTGATGTCCACTATATTGGGTCACAAGTAAGAAGGATGACATAGCTATGGATTGGGAAAAAGGTAAATTCAAAGATGCAATTATTATTTCCGTTTTTTTTTTTTGCTCATAATAAATATTCCTTTATTAAGGAATGCCTTTGTCTGGTTAATTATCACATTACCTGAAGAGTCTAATTAGTGTTTGGCAATTGCTTAAATATTGTGCTGAGTTATGTTTGGTGGGTTTTTTCTTATTAAGTTACCTGCGGGACCAAGGCACTCCATTTGTAAATTGCCTTGGTGGTGGCAGTGTTAAAATAGTAATAGTTCTATTATGATTTAGTGTGGGAGGTGTTAAGGGGGATCTTATTATTTCTGGTCTAGTGCATACAAATAGTGAACTTTAACCCTTTCACCACCACAACTACATCACGCACACTCTTGAAGTAGGGTGCGTTTGCGACAAACACTATATCTCCTGTACACAAAAAACCACTCTATAACCCCTACAAATACATTACAGACACTACAGTGCCTGTGCACATCATTGCTGCATCCCCTATACACACTATACCACAAAAAAACAGAACTGAAACTAAAACACCACACCACATTCACCTCACTCTGTAATGCAATCCCACAAGCATCCTCCAAACACAAGTACTCTTTACTGTCCCTTTCGCCCTCTGGAACCCCACTTAAGGAGTCACTGGAGATAAGTCACAAGCGCATGCAGTGGAAACATGTAATTAAATTTGCTTGCGCTCCACGGGGCCTTTTTCTCATGCAACAGCTGTTTAGTGGGGCTCTGTGCATGGGGGCCCTGGAAGAGCATTGTACCAACACACTCACATTGAGGGGGGCGTACTTGTCATTGGTGATGACAGAACACTACCTTACTGGCCCTGCCCCATGCTACTGATTCATGTGATTAAAAAATGCCCGGGCCGAATTTTTTCCCCAGTCCGGCCCTGCCTTTATTAGATTCTAGGAGGGGAACTGCACTACGCAAGAGAACACAGTGCTGCTATAGTAAAACAGTGAATAATTATTTTTTTGCAGTTACCAAACTTTGACGAATCTTATAAATTATTAGGGTTTCACTATAACAGCATAAGGACCCAATTTTGTAGCAAAACTAAGATTAACCAAACTGTCAGGATTGGCCTGACCCTAACACACAAACCTAGGAATATGCAAGGAAGGTATACGTACCAGTTGCCGGGCTAGCACTGAGACTATAGTAAGAAAGTGTGCAAGCAGACACAAAATAAACGTTAACAAGCGGAGGTTAGGGATTACAGAGGAACTGTGAAACAAGCCAAGGTCAGAGTTACATAGATCAAGAATGGTCAAACAAGCCAAGGTCAGAAAATGGAATTAGCAGTAATATATAATGCACTCTCTAGTAAAACCATAACAGGGCAAGGAAACAAGGACAACCAGAAAGTATATATAGCTTGTACTGGACTACAGAGTGCCATGTCGTCAAAGGTGTGTACATATGATCAAAAAGCAACACAAAGACGGATATTAAAAAAGGAGAAAAATGGGATTGTTCCATGTCATATATGATGTCATTATGAGGTACCAAGAAGCTAGGGATGAGTTGGTGTACATCAGAACACAAAAAAGACATAACCTATATGATTGCACAGTACTGTGCCATATTCGGTTTAAACGGGAGTGGGAGAACATCCTAGGCTCAAATTTGCCACTAACCAATGCAGTATAAGAGCTCTTGAGATTGATGCTTGAGATATCAGAAGGTTAATTATAAACTTCTCTCACAGTGGTATTGGAGAGTGTTGGAGATGTGGGATCAATTAAGCACATGTGGTGGAACAGCCCAATCATACAACCTTACTGGCAGATGGTTAGAGACACATTCGAGACTAAACAGCAGAGTGCAGGGTTAGATATGATCTGATATACCTGGGCCCACATTTCCCACATCAGCTTGTCCTTCGGGGCTCCACTGAATAATATTAACATGGGAAATACAAATATTGCAATTTGACAGAGTAAGAATAACTATGAAGTGCAATCTGAAATGGAAATGCACCTACTGGAATCAAAACAAACAAAACCTTAATAGACAGCAAATAAAGCAATCATTCTGCAAATGTAAGCACGTTCCTTAAATATAACTTACAGTAATGGGGAATAGACAACAACAAACCAAAATATTACCCTCGAGAGGGCATGATATATGCTTAATGACATTTATTCAAGGGAGAAGAATAAGGGTTCAATACAGGTTAACAGGCAGACGTGAATGTACAGTATATATTAAAGAAAAAAAATTACAAAAACGTATACGAGAAAAGGATAAGGAATTTACACTATAGTGAAGCACTACTCTCCTAAAGAGGCACTTAATACAGTATAACCACCACAGCTCATTGTAGAAGGTATGGTCTTAAGTATATGGGTACCAACATCCACTTCCCGTCTACTTTAGTTCTTCCTTGAACTCACATACCATATCCTCTTTACCTATACTTATGCAGAACCTAAACATCCGCACTGTCCAGTCCAATTCCATCACACCTTAAATGCAAGAGAGAGAGAGACCTGATCGCTAAATGTCGATCTGGCTGGAATCAAATATGGAGGAATTCCCAACAATGTGGGGGAATCCTGACAGCTGCTTACATGACTCAATGGTGCTTTTTTTTGTGAGCCAAATTAGAGGTAAGAACTGAGAATTTTGATTCATAGAAAGTACGGTCAAAGCGATTGCGTGTGGTGTGCCTTGAAGAGTTTTACTGTAAGTGAGATGACGCTCAGTGGCACCCAAAAGCATTGGGCCACACTGGGTTGTGTTGATGGGTATGTGGCGGTGGTTTGTAGCCATAGGATGCATTTGCAGTGTCAAGCCATGCCGTGGTTGAGTGAAAAACTCACTATTAGCGATTTTTCTGACTAAAGTAAAAGCTGTGGTTCTCATACTATTTACAGGTAGTATCAGATGTTAGAAGACCTTATAAGATTAGGCAATACAGTAAAGTACAATGTGTTAGCATGCCATGGGAAGCGGCCAATATATTTTTTCTAATATATACACAAAGTAATATAAGGTGTGGAGCCCAGACAGGTCACCTGACACATACCGATCTAACAGGTATAAATATATATGGCCTGGCAATGATTGATGATGGTCAATATTTCCATCAGTAATTCAATTTTGGGTATAGTGAAGGAAGTCACTGCAGCTCAATCCACAGTTTAATATTTATTTATTAGGCAACCTTTTCAGTAAATAGGGATACTAGGCTTATTTTAGAATCTATAGAAGCAAATACCATTTCAGTATTTGTGTTGTCATAGCATAGTATCCTAGTAAAAGGCTCCAGTGGGTCTTCAATCATAAGTCATCAATATGAGGTCACTCTCCAATGCATATATCGAATAACTGACATATATCTACTCCAAGACATCTTTGTTAACACTGGGGCATACACCCTCTAACTTAAACAGACAAATTCACATTTCACCTCTAGATGTTCCAACACAAATACAAAGACCCTCAAGCTGCGTCTACACTTATATACACAATACACAAACACAGAACACACATCCCATACACTTCACAAAGTACACAAGTCATGTGTCAATACCTTTAACATATAGGCTCCCCATTTTGTTTTTATATGTTAGGAGGGGAGGTCTTACATTGAATCTCACTGCTCAGTTTATACTAATTAGTGGGCACCATCTAATGATATTAAGCAGTGCTATCTGTTTCAGTTGCTAGCATCTGGGCAGGCAATGGTGATGTAGAATTATTACTGATAAGACTAGCAATGGAATTTTTGCTCGGAAATATTCTAATTGTGTATTTTGCTACTTACATAGGAGTGATGTGTCGTATAGGAGGTTTCTAGGGTTTGTGTGTTGTTGCTGCTGCCATTTGTGCGACGCCAGCAGGTTCCGTGGCGTTGTATATGTATTTGGACGTGTTGAGTGATTAATAGCTGGTGAATGATGGGGGAGGTTGGTTGCATCCTGTGAGTTTATTTTTTGCACCATGTTATTCCAAAGCTTCACGGGCTGTTAAATGTATTGAGCTATAATTTAGTGTAAAGCTACTGCAAGCTGAAATGCCCTAAAAGAAAATGGCCCCTAGAACAAAAGAAGGTTGTCCTTAGTACCCACGCCTCCTCCTGCCCTCACTCTGCCCTTAGTGAAGTCATATCCGCCCATATTTCGTGTCAATTCTGGCCATCCAAGGCTGACGAGATCTACTTCTACCACGCTCATCCTATCCTAAGACATGCTGTCTTCCTTAATTCCCATATATTATGAACAAAAAAGTTACAATTACTAAAATTATCCTACTATTAGTTTCCCTATATCAGGAAAGTGTCTGTGACAAGTAATGGTTAATAGGTAGATAGAATAAATATATGTCTATCGATTCGCGTATAAGTAACAAGTGTGTTTGAACTTTGTATACAAAAATTGATAACATGCTGGAAGAGGGGTTATCTTAAAGAACATTTACTAAAAGAAGTTTCTAATAAACAAAGATTTCTTGAACAAATGGTAATACAATTAAGGACTGGTATTAAAATGTTTTGATCTAATTGAAAAGGAACCAGTTAACATTATAAGCATAACTATTAACAAATGAATAAGCCAAGTTTAAAGACTGACTAACATAATTTTTGTTGTAAGCCCAGATATTTTATTATTGCATATGCATAGGAATTGAGACCTTGGGCATTATAGTGTATTAATTCTAGATCTGTTACTAGCAGCAAGTGCTTAGCCTTATGCCTATCCCACGCATGCTTAAAACACTTCTACTGAGTTAACCTCTACCACTCCAGTTGGAAGGCTATTCCATGCATCCACTACCCTCTCAGTAATGTAATGCTTCCTGATATTATTTTTAAACCTTTGTCCCTCTATTTTTGAGACTATGTCCTCTTGTTATGGTAGTTTTCCTTCTTTTAAATATAGTCTCCACTTTTACTGTGTTGTTTCCCTTTATGTATTTCAAATGCTTTTATCATATTTCCCCTGTCTCGTCTTTTCACCAAGCTATACCTGTCAAGATCCTTTAACCTTTCCTGGTGAATTTTATCCTGCAATCCATGAACCAGTTTAGAAGCCCTTCTTTGAACTCTCTCTAAGGTATCCATATCCTTCTGAAGATATGGTCTCCAGTACTGTATCCAGTACTCTAAGTGAGGTCTCACCAGTGCTCTGTACAATGGCATGAGCATTTCCCTCTTCCTACTGCTAATACCTCTCCCTATGCAACCAAGCATTCTGCTAGCATTTTCTGCTGCTCTATTACATTGTACATTGCCATTAACAGCCAGGAACTGGAGAACAAGAAATGTGAATTCAGGTATAGCTGTTTATAAGCTTAACAAAATCTCCATTATCTTTTTCATTTATTTTGCAGAAGACAATGTTATTTGTCTATTTTGTATGTTTTAAATATACATTATCAGTGAAGAGTAGAATAAATTTTATCCCATTTGCGAGACATAAAATTGTGATAATGTATATTTGTGATATAAGTAGGAATTACATTTTGGGATGTTAGATATAAATTAATAAAATAAAGAACGAGAGTCAGGGATAGCGTCTGTCTCCACGGGCACAAGTCTGGTGTGGGAGATGTGGTGGGCTAGCCGCTGCGGGACACCCACGGAGTGAAACGTTCGAGGCTTGTGGAGACAAGATGAGCATGTTAGCCTTTTATTATTTTTCTCTAGGGAAAGCATAGGGCCAGTTAATAGTTGTTGTACATGGGCTATTTGCAGCCTCCATTGCATTTCTACCTAGTCTTGATTTCTGATGTACCCTCCATTGCTACATCACCTGTCTGCTCCATTACCTGCCCACCCCTGCTTACTCCTCCCACCGATCCCTCCCCTTCATCTACAGTCCCCCACTTTCTCCTACTACTCCTCCCTCTACTCCACCTTTTCCTCCTCCTACTCCTTCTTCCTGCTCTTACTCCTCCCTCCTCTTCCTACTCCTCCCTCTACTCCACTTTTTCCTCCTACTCCTCCCTCTACTCCACCTTCTCCTCTCTCCTCCTACTTCTCCTCTACTCCTCCTCCTACTCCACCTTCTTCCCCTCTCACTCTATCCACTACTCATTCTTCCATCTCCCCACCACCATATCTATATCCTTTATATGCTTCCTCCCTTCTTATTCCTTACCAATTTCCTCCGCTCATAGACAACTCTGCCTCTACCTGACAACATTATATTTTGAAGAAAAGTTGCTCTGGCCACTCTTCCGCCACTTCCCAGGGGGGAATACCACACTAACGAAAAATTATTCAGACATGGGAATACCACACTAACGAAAAATTATTCAGACATGAAAGAACTGTTTTGGGCACTCTCAAGGAAATAGTGCGGTCCTGACCCAGATTCCCATGGAAGTAAGACACCTGTAAGGGAGGTGGCTGTCCCTCATGTTTTTTTCTTCACTAAGTCCCCAGAAATCTCATGAAAGGAACCTGACTCATTAGAACAAAACATGAACATTCAATTTACAAATCTCTACAGAGGGGGGTCAGCAAGAGAACTGTGAATAGAAAGACAAATACCCCCCAATCTCACACAGAAATAGGTGAGGAAACCTCTTCTACTGCTCCTCATGGTTGCTTTGAACAGATGAAAGAAGAAACAAGACACCTTTCAACAGAGCATGCAGTAGCTTTACCAGATCCTGACTCCACTCTGTTTGCGGATAAAGAGGAAAGGTACCATACTGGATTTGCTGTTGCTAAAGAAGATCAGGTACGTCAAGCATCTTCACTTTCCTCATTCACATCTGCTCAAGACGCTGAATTGACAGCCTTCTCAGTGGCATACAAAATGCCTGAAGGAAGACATGCCAATATCTACACTGACTCAAGATATGCCCTGGGTGCAGCACATTATTTTGGATCAATCTGGAAGATAAGAAGCACCACTCAGCTGACCAAAAGCTGCCAACCAAGCCACAAGTGCACCAAGGGAAGTGGACAGAAGGGTGTCCGCTAAAGAAACTTCTATACTCACCATGTAGATCCTACCCACAGATTTCACTCAGGCAGAAGAGGAGGAGAATCCTAAGCACCTAGCTAACTCTCACTATCCCTTTCAAGAATCCAGGTGACAAAGAGCTGCTGGGTCAAATATGCACTAGTTATAATAGACATTTTGTCAGGATGGCCAGAAGCCTAGCCGGTCATCAATGTGACAACCAAGACCATATACCCAGTAGTGCATTGTGAAAGTTGCAGAGATCACTTAGTGGATTCATTGTTCCAGATTCAAGACTCTTTCTCTCTCTGCAACATGAGAAGTAACATTTGTCGATTTTGACACACTTTTGACTCTAAAGAAAAAATGACTTGTTAATAAAAAAATAAATAAATAAATAAATAAAAAGATACCAACAAGTAGGTGTTTGATGCCTGTAATAATGCCTGACCACCTGCCATCGATGGAAAGCCGAGGACCCCAAAAGGAGACCTCGTGAAGCTGAAGAGATCCAAACGCCAAGCTTCCTCAGGATTATTTGTCCATCCTGAGTTTATGGTGATATTAATATTGACTAAATGATCCGAGTCCACCCACGCTGATGTAGCGTGGGACAGGTTTAATACTACAATGCATAAGCAAATGTGCCCTAGCCAAGGTTATTATGTCCATACACATAATACATGACAAGGTACTCTTGACACACCACATTCATGCTTCAGAACACAAAGAGGAGCACCCCTCTAAAGGGAAAGTTTGACACATATATATATTGATGCCATAGGTGTGCCAAGGGGGGTACCAGATGATTTTGCAGAAAAAGGAAAGTTTGAGTCCATTTTCCCAACCGTCACTGCTAATAATAATAATATTTTGATTTGCATTTATTATATCTATTGCAACCAACAACGTTTACCTGTCACCATGACTTGTTGTGCCTATACTCCAGATAACACAGGTCCATATGGTAATGTAAGCTTGTCTATTTATGATGTCCCTCTGAAGAACTAAGAAGACTTTAAGAACCATTACTTCATAGGGTTTTGTGCCTTTGGGCTAACCTGTCTTCTGAAACTAACCAATAAAGTTTATCTTTTAGAATTTAACATTTCATAGGGGGGACTGATGTAGAATTATTAAAAAAATCTTTATTGAACTTGTACTGAATTATTGTACTAACTCCATTTTAACCTTACACTGTGACAGACCCTCCATTTTGTCCTCATTACCTGACAGATCCTCCATCTTAAACTACATTACATGACAGAATTTCCCAGCAACATTTAATACAATGAACAGAGACTGTATTTTCTATAAAGACATAGCTGACTCCGGAATTATTGAATCTCCTGTAACATGCAACAAAGTATAACCAAGGCCAGAGCCAAGGCCATGAGAACACTGTACTAATGAAATGTTCTATTCATAAAAGAACCTTGCACCTGATCATGAGACTGACATCACTGACTGTGTAAAATGACGCTCAAGCCCCCCTTTCCACCGAGTAAACCTCATGCTGGGAAAGATGGCGCCTGAGCCTTCTGTCCACACCCGTGTCCAGAATAATACCACCTCCCGGTGGGAGGACACCTAGCTAGTCACTCAAATCCCTGAGCCAATTAATAATATTGATAGGTGGACACTAACCCAGACACTTAACATTTAATCCAATTAATGATGTTTATTTGTTATTATCTGATATTCAATGATGATGTCATTTTGCCTTTAAAAGGTTCTGCATACTCGTTTTCTAACCAGATGCCATTAAATTTTCTGAAGTGCTTTTAACCTGAACTCCATGTGTCAGTGTGAGCTTACTTCTGCGTATACGCAATTTAATCATCTCAGATTTGGACAGGAACAGATAGACATTTAAACATATTTGTTTATTTCTAAATTAATCTACATCAATGGTGACTCCATATCTCTGTGACGCCAAGAAAGATCAATGTGTTGCATTGAGCACTGTTGTATCCTAGGCTACTAGCAAATACTTTCAAAGGCTATGTGCATATTTATCACAATCTGTCATTCTTAGCAGCCCCTGATACTGCAGCTCCTGGAGTATTGAGACCATCTATAAATAAAAGAGATGCAAAGTAACCCATGCAATGCTGTACTGGATAATCTAGTCCCTGTCATTTACCTTGATTAACACCACATTCTTTCCAAGAACAGATAACGAAGGCAGCTTTAAGCCATTTAACAGTCTATTCAAGATAGACATCTCAGCTTATTAGAGCACTGTATGTGCAACACAGCCATTATTGAAGCAGAGAAAGGAAAATGAGCAAGGCAGCTCATACATTACATTCTACATTCTACATTACATTCTTACATTCTAAGTAAGATGTATACATCAGCTCATTATGTTCATGCCTTGTAGCGGATACTGAATACATATTCAATGGTGTACCAGTACTGAAATAAATTCATAGCATTGTATCTGGAACTTTAAGCTACAGTGTACAGCAGAAGTCAAATGAGATCAACGCTTAATGGTCAATATAGACAATACTAGTGAGGACTGCATACTCCACTCTTTTTTGTGCATCATTAAAGTATTTAGATTTTTTCTTAAACACATTTATCTATATATCATGGATAATTTATGTTTATAGTTTATTTGATTCCTATGTTTGGTTTTCTTTCCGTGTATATTTTTCTTTATTTTGTATATTTTATATGGTTTATGGTGTTAAAATAATTGCTTATTAATAGAAGTGCAGGGAAGGATAAACTGGATCCTTATGGAAATGTAATTCTTATTTTAATATGGGATATTTATTTTAGCTTATGTATCTGTAAATATTATTGTAAAAAGTCTACCTTTTCCTTTACCATGGTGGCTACTTTTGGTAGAATACTAGGTTCAATCTCACTAAACCACTGTTTTGAGTTTGACTTTGGAGTATCTTTGTAGATATCGGTTTCATTTTATCAAAATTATTTGATGGAACTCTAAATCGGATACCAACACGCGGTGAGCCGGTCAGACTTCCACACGACGCGACACGAAAACTACCAAACTGATTTTTGTGAAATTTAAGTATGTTGCTCCCCAGACCATCAGCTACCCAGGGATGTAAATTTATATTGATATGTGATATGGAAAGTATTGTTTTAAAAAATTGTAAAACTGTAGATTTTCTGGCCAGTAGATAATTGAGTTTAGCATGCTGCTCAAACCCAATTATCTAGCCTGGCCCAGAGGAGGAGTTTTGTATTGTATAAATTGTGTGTCCTGTGTGCCAGTAAAACAGTCTTGTTCCAGCATTAAGCTTTGGCTCATGTGTGGATTATTTGGCGATACCAGCGATTTATTACTCTGTGGATTACTTGGTGATTTTATTTTATGGGAAGAAGGGAATGCTTGACGGAGTAAAGGATTGTACCGTCACAGTCGGATTATCAGATGGACCCAAAATTAATCAATCCAGAAAATGTTTTTTTATTTCCCCAGAGTCCAGAGGTGACTGTGTTTATCCAACTCCAGGTGATGCAGTTTTGGTGGTCACACCAAATTTTGGTTTGAATTAATTTTTTTCTCTGTTCACTCACTGCATTTTGTTAAAGGATCGCGATAGGGTCAGGAACACAAAAAAGTATTCCTGACCATATAGTGTTAAAATCACCATCTAGCCCCCTTGGGCCCCTCATGCCTCCCTAAATATAGCAAAATCTTACTGTATTCAAGCCTTAATCTGTAACTCTGCATGCTGTTTGCTCAAAAACCAAGCTGTCTACTGACATCAGAAGTGGTAGCCTGATCCAATCACAATGCTTGCCCATAGGATTGGCTGAGACTGACAAGGAGGCAGATCAGGGGCAGAGCCAGCACAATTCAAACACAGCCCTGGCCAATCAGCATCTCCTCATAGAGATTAATTGAATCAATGAGGAAAGTTCAGTGTCTGCACGCAGAGGGTGGAGACACTGAATGTTTGGATGCATTTTAGGCAGCCATTACCTAGGAAGAATCTCTAACCGCTATCTAATGAGTGGCCAGTGAAGTTATCAGTGAAGTTATTGTGATAGCATTCTTTCTTGACAAGATTTTAACACCTGCCTAAAATGTTTCACATAAATATATTTAATAGATTGACTACTTCATTTCTTGTCAAATATTTTTTATTGAAAGGTTTTCATTTTTAAAAATAATAATCATTGTGAAACAATGAAATATATGTAATAAAAAAATAAGTATACATATAAATCAAACAAACAAAAAAAAACAGGGGGGAAATATCCATCCATTGTAAAATTTATAACATATGCATTATGAACGACAAGTGTCAAACAAGGTGTAAAAGCACTTTACACGCACCAGCGATAAACAGTACACGTTGCATATACGAACAGAACAAGAATTAACCCCTTAACGCCGTTACGACGTGCTATGCCGTCACGGATTAAATGGGCTTTAAAGCCGTTGTGACGGCATAGCACGCCGTAACGGCTGAAGCCCCTGGAGCGCCCGGTATACTCACCTTACCGGCGCTCCGCTTCGGGAGGACTGCCTCACAGCCCAGGCAGCCCTCCCACGGCAAATCAGGCCCCCAGGGGCCATGTGATCGCTCTCAAAGAGCGATCACATGGCCCCCTATAGCTGGCTGTGGATCTGCCAGCAGGGGGACTGTCTAAAATATTAGACAGTCCCCCTGCTGGTAGGAGGTGTAAAAAAAAAAATATTAGACAGGTTATAAAATAAATTAAATGCATTTTTATATATATAGAGCAGACATTAGACTGTGAGAGTAGGACCTGCCAAAGATGGGGTACATTGACGTTGTGGCAGGCTTATGCAATGTATGATCATATAATGTAACCAAATCCCCATTTTTTTGCCTAGATTAGGTGTTTTTAAAAAAAACTTTTACAGACTAATAAAGTCTGTCGACATTGAAGTTGCTGTTTAGTAGATAGGAGAGTGCGCTGGATCTTGTGTATTTATTGTATAATATGGCCCCCAGCAGCACCCCATTTAAGCATGTTTAGGTGAGTGCAACCATCCCCCCATGTTTCCTATTATATATATAATATATATGTATATTATATATATTTAACGTCATACATAGTGTATTTTAATACTAATATAAGTACATATATTAGTATTAAAATACACTTAGAATGACGTTACATATATATAATATAATAGATATATACACATATATGATATATATAAATACGTATAATTACAATAATAAATAAATAAAATAATAAAATTAATAAATAAAATATTGAAACAAAATTTAATATAAATTATATATACATATGTAATTTCATTCTAACTGTATTTTGTTATTAATATATATATATTGGTAACAAAATACACTTAGAATGACATTCTATATATATATATATCTATATATAAAATGCAAATAACCACAAATATAAATATATAGATAAATACATATAATTACATAAAAGATTACATTAGTATACACGTAGAATTTAAATACCTATAAATGCATATATATTAAAATTCTACGTGTATATTTAAGTAATCTTTTAACATAATTAGGTGATTTGATTAATTAAAATTTGATTGACATACCTGACAACACAGGGAGAAAGTGCTGAGAATTCAATTCGCAAGCACTATATTTGACCCTGTAACTCTCCAAGACAACATAAAACCTGTACATGGGGGGTACTGTTTTACTCGGGAGACTTCGCTGAACTCAAATATTAGTGTTTCAAATTGGTAAATTGTATTACAACGATGATATTTTAAGTAAAAGTGACGTTTTTTGCATTTTTTTTACAAACGAACGGCACTTTTATGGACTATATTATTGTTGTAATATGTTTTACTGTTTTAAAACACTAATATTTGTGTTTAGTGAAGTCTCCCGAGAATAACAGTACCCCCATGTACAGGTTTCATGGTGTTTTGGAAAGTTAGAGAGTCACATATAAGGCTTGCATTTCATTTTTTTGACATTGAAATTTGCCAGATTGGTTATGTTGCCTTTGAGAGCGTATGGTAGCCCAGGAATGAGAATTACCCCCATGATGGCATACCATTTGCAAAAGTAGACAACCCAAGGTATTGCAAGTGGGGTATGTCCAGTCTTTCTTAGTAGCCACTTAGTCACAAACACTGGCCAAATATTCGTGTTTTGCGTTTTTAACACAAAAACAAATATGAACGCTAACTTTGGCCAGTGTTTGTGACTAAGTGGCTACTAAAAAAGACTAAACATACCCCACTTTTAATACCTTTGGTTGTCTACTTTTTCAAATGGTATGCCTTTATGGGGGTAATTCTCATTGCTGGGCTACCACACCGTCTCAAAGGTAACATTACCAATCTGGCAAATTTCTATTTGAAAATGGAACGTTCTATATTTGACCCTGTAACTTTCCAAAACACCATAAAACCTGTTAATGGGGGATACTGTTGTACTCGTGAGACATCGCTGATTACAAATATGTGCATTTTTGTGCAGTAAAACCTAACAGTATTATGACATTCACAGCTAAAATGTCAGACGGAAATACAAATTTAAAAAAAATATATTTTCTCAAATTTTTTTTACATTTTATTCATAATGAATTATGTTCCATATATGAATAGTTAATGATAAATTAAAGCCCTGTTTCTCCTGAACAAAATGATATATAATAAGTGTGGGTGCATTTAATATGAAAGAGGTGAATTACGGTTGAACAGACATTTAGCGCAAATTCCAGTTTTCCAGTTTTTGTTTACGTTTTGTTTTGATCAGAACGTGCACTATTGACTCCGTCCTGAATGGGGTTAAAGGAGAGGCGCAAACTACAATCCGGCATTAACAGTATTTTCGTTTGACATTATCCTGCCATAGGTTCTAGCGGTAAGTTAATGATTATGTTGTGTTTAATGGCAATCTGAGGTGCATCTCATAGCACTAATTCTCTAAGGCCAATGTTAACCCCTTAACGCCGTTACGGCGTTCTATGCCGTCGCGGCTTTAAAGGGCTTTAAAGCCGTTGCGGTGGCATAGAACGCCGTAACGGCTTGCAGCCCCAGGAGCAGAGGTGTACTCACCTCCGCCACGATCCTCTTCTGGGGGGCTGTCTGAGAGCCCAGGCAGCCCCCCTCCGGCAAATGAGGCCCCCGGGGGCCATGTGATCGCTCTCAAAGAGCGATCACATGGCCCCCTATAGCTGGCTATGGATCTGCCAGCAGGGGGACTGTCTAAAATATTAGACAGTCCCCCTGCTGGTAGGAGGTGTAAAAAAAAAAATTAAAATGTTATAAAATAAATTAAATGCCTTTTTATATATATATATATATATATATATATATATAATATGTATATATATTATATATATATATACGCATAATTACAATAATAAATTAATTAATTAATTAAATAAATAAATAAAATATTGAAACAAAATATAAAATAAATTATATATTCATATGTAATTTCATTCTAACTGTATTTTGTTATTAATATATATATATTGGAAACAGAATACACTTAGAATGACATTCTATATATATCTATCTATATATAAAATACAAATAACCGCAAATATATATATATAGAGATAAATACATATAATTACATAAAAGATTACATTAGTATACACGTAGAATTTATATACCTATAAATGCATATATATTAAAATTCTACGTGTATATTTAAGTAATTTTTTAACATAATTATGTCATTTGATTAATTAAAATTTGATTGACATGCCTGACAACACAGGGAGAAAGTGCAGAGAATTTAATTCGCAAGCACTATATTAGACCCTGTAACTCTCCAAGACACCATAAAACCTGTACATAGGGGGTACTGTTTTACTCGGGAGACTTCGCTGAACTCAAATATTAGTGTTTAAAACTGGTAAATTGTATTACAACGATGATATTTTAAGTAAAAGTGACTTTTTTGCATTTTTTACAAACAAACGGCACTTTTATGGACTATATTATTGTTGTAATATGTTTTACTGTTTTAAAACACTAATATTTGTGTTTAGTGAAATCTCCCGAGAATAACAGTACCCCCCATGTACAGGTTTTATGGTGTTTTGGAAAGTTAGAGAGTCACATATAAGGTTTGCATTTCATTTTTTTGACATTGAAATTTGCCAGATTAGTTATGTTGCCTTTGAGACCGTATGGTAGCCCAGGAATAAGAATTACCCCCATGATGGCATACCATTTGCAAAAGTAGACAACCCAAGGTATTGCAAATGGGGTATGTCCAGTCATTTTTAGTAGCCACTTAGTCACAAACACTGGCCAAATATTAGTTTTTTGCTTTTTTCACACAAAAACAAATATGAAAGCTAACTTTGGCCAGTGTTTGTGACTAAGTGGCTACTAAAAAAAACTAAACATACCCCACGTTCAATACCTTGGGTTGTCTACTTTTTCAAATGGTATGCCATTATGGGGGTAATTCTCATTCCTGGGCTACCACACCGTCTCAAAGGTAACATTACTAATCTGGCAAATTTCAATTTGAAAATGGAACGTTCTATATTTGACCCTGTAACTTTCCAAAACACCATAAAACCTGTTAATGGGGGGTACTGTTGTACTCGTGAGACATCGCCGATTACAAATATGTGCATTTTGTTGCAGTAAAACCTAAAAGTATTATGACATTTACAGCTAAAATGTGAGGCGGAACTACAAATGTAAAAAAAAAATTAAAATTTCTCACAGTTTTTTTTAATTTTATTCATAATAAATTGTTTCATATACAAATATTTTATATGAAATGAAAGCCCTGTTTCTCCTGAACAAAATGATATATAATAAGTGTGGGTGCATTTAATATGAAAGAGGGGAACTACGGGTGAACAGACATATAGCGCAAATTCCAGTTTTTGTTTACGTTTTGTTTTGATCAGAACGTGTACTATTGACTCCGTCCTGAAGGGGTTAATACCTGTTTAATAGCAGGAACTACTTCAGACCTCCAAATACGTGGTATTACCATAGTGGTCGCTATCAAGAAGTGACCTACAATTATCTTATTCACTTTGATAAAGTTTTCAGGATAGGACTTGAATAAGCACAGATCTAGAGTCATTCACAACAGAAGGGGTAATATCTCTTATTATTGTATGTACATTCTTTCAAAATAATTGTAAACGCGGACAATGCCACCACATATGGGAATATGTGCCTAATATGTGCCTGACTGCCCACAGTCACACCAGCAGAGATTTGTAGAATTGTTGTATATTTTCTGGAGCCTGGATGGAGTCAGATACCACCAATATAACAATTTATAATGGTTCCCCAAATGAGCTGAACAAGAGTGATACATTTCAAATTTAACCCCTTAGTAACCAGACCGTTTTTCTTACCATTAAGGACCAGGGCTCTTTTTACATTTCTGCGGCGTTTGTGTTTAGCTGTAATTTTACTCTTACTCATTTATTGTGCCCATTCATATTATATACCGTTTTTCTCGCCAATAAATTATCTTTCTAAAGATACCAATATTTTGATCATATCATATAAATTACTATAAAAAAAATTATAAAATGATGAAAAAATTTGACCTCCAAAATATGCTACGCATCTACAACTGCTACATAGTTTCTAAATTTTGTCCTGAGTTTAGAAATACCGAAATGTTAACATGTTCTTAGCTTTTTTGGAAAGTTATAGGGCAATAAGTACAAGTAGCACTATGCTATTTACAAACCATTTATTTTTTTCAAAATGAACATGTTACATTGTAACACTTATATCTGTGAGGAATACATGAATAGCCCTTCACATGTATATATATATATATTTTTTTTTTTTTTTTTTTTTAAAAGAAGACAACGTAAGGTATTAAACTTGGGGTATTTTGACTCTTTTCATGCAACCATTTTACCACCAATCTATGCAAAATTAAAAAAAATAAAAATAATAATTGGTAATTATTTTGACAACATAGCAATGTATGTACTGCAACTTTACTATTATGACTTGCGAGATGGTAAAGTGGCGTAAATCTTTACTATTTACGGACCTACAGATCTTTAAAAAAAAATAAAAGTGTAATTATTTTTCTTGTGTTAGCTTATTTTTATGTGTACATATCAATTGAGCCCTATTTATTTTTACCCAATCTCTTGTCTGAATTGTCAGAATGTGCAGATTCTCTGTATTTACTTTGCCTCTATGGTTACTCGATACCTTTCAGTAACCTGCTACATTAGAAAATCATGTGCTTAACAGCCCAAGGAATTATAGAACATCTGTTCAAACTGCATGCCTCAACTCCAACATAACTTTGCAGTACACATTATAAATGGTCACATCTGTCCACCATTATCTGTACAGAACACTTCCCAGAAACACCCTTTCAAAGTAAACATATACACAGAAGAGAACCTAGGCATTTGCTATACAAGCAAACAGTGACTGTTCTGTACAGAATTTCACAGCACATGTAATAAGAGAAAATTATTTCAGGGGAAAAAAAACAACAACAAAAAACATGTTTTTGCTGAAAGAGGAAGATTTGTACACACACACATAAAATCAGCAAGTAACAAATATGTTATTTATATTAGTCATGTTAGCACGTTCCTAAGGATTCTTAAATTATAGGACTCTTATTAAAATTAAATTAAATTTAGAAGAAGGCAGTTAAACTCACTGGTGATGCAGCGTCAGGCTGGTCTCCTTTTATTGTGGCCAGCCTAAGGCACACCTATGCAATAATCATGCTGTCTAATCAGCATCTTGATATGCCACACCTGTGAGGTAGATGGATTATCTCGGCAAAGAAGAAGTGCTCACTAACACAGATTTAGACAGATTTGTGAACAATATTTGAGAGAAATAGGCCTTTTGTGTACATAGAAAAAGTCTTAGATCTTTGAGTTCAGCTCATGAAAAACGGGGGCAAAAACAAAAGTGTTGCGTTTAAAATTTTGTTCGGTGTGTGTGTGTATGTATATATTTACATATGTGTATATATTTACATATATACACACACACACACACACACACACATATACACACATATATACATAAGGATATAGAAGTAAAACATTAAGGCTTTCAGAAAAGTGGCAAAGATTGCATTCTGCCAAGAATATGCCATTTGTAGTGGTCAGCGTGACAGGCAATAGAGTCTCTTCCTCATTCAAGACTTTAAATGATTGAAAGTATTGAATGTCTTCATTCTGTATCATTATGTTGAACATGATGTTGCCAAACACTGTGAATGCTTTATGAAAAGCATCTGATTGGCTGAGTGTGGCAATTGCCATCAGATCTCTAATCCTTCTCTTTGAGAAGGATTGGATAGGACCAGAGATCAGAGGAGACCAAGAGGTGGCCTATAATGCAAGAATCCCAAGGAACGTGCTAACATAACTAATATAAATTACATATTTGTTTAAGGATAGATTGTTACTTGCCGTTTTTGTGTGTGTACAAATCCTCCTCATTCATATATATATTGATACAGTTGTTTAACCTTAAAACAGATTAACACAAATGAAGTGCTTAGCTGGATCAGAAGCTGGCTAATCCTCAGTCGATAGTGAAAGAAGCAAGACGGTCCAGGCACTCAAGTTATTTAAATAAGGCAGTTTTATTGAAGAACTCAGAACTGAGGTTGAAACAATGCAGAGTTCTCCAATAAAAAACTGACTTATTAACACCAGTGGAGTGCCTGAACAACCTTGCTTCTTTCACCAATTGCCACTGTTCTAACCAGCCAATGCAGACATTAGTCAATGTGCGGGTGCTTATTAACAACCAAAATAGATATAACATATTAGAACATATAAGACCAGTTTACGGTGTGCCATCACCCAGTTATCGGTTTTCCCCAAATACCTTTCACCAGCATCACTGACACATTCTGGAAGGGCAAGGCTGCAGCCGAAAAGCATGATGTGCTGATAGCAGCTGAGACGGTTCAGATAGTTGAACAACTTGAGGAAAATTTCCATTTCAATGCTCTTGACGAATGAATACACAGATTTTGAGACTGTGTGATTGTACGGAAGCATTTGGCACTGGTTATGTGTAATATTTAAACAGGTATCTAAAAATGAAAAATAATTTGAAAAGTTAGCAGAAAGCTATGGTATAAAATACAATTACCAACATGGTCTGTAAATCTGAAAAATGATGGCTGTGACACTGTACCCATACATTAAACTGTGAAGGCATAATCCGATGTTCAACTTTTCTTGACAACTCAATAAATATAGTTAAAGGGACACTTCATTGCCCAAATATAAAGAAACATAAAATCACTATTTAGTAAATATACAATGCATTTTTCACTGGGGGCATATCTAAGAACAGCTTGCACAAGATGCAGATCTCTTGTCTTGCAGCCCAGCCAAGACTTTTTTAAATTTAATTTATTTTCTTTTTATTGTATATCAGACATGGGTTTAAGGATAGACAATACAAAATGCTAATAATAATGTATAGTAAAAGACAAAAATTGAACAATATCAATGCGTTTAGAGATATTCAGTACAGAACGGTACGAACAATGCACAGTAAAATACATAAATTGCTACACTATCATTGAACCTACTGAGTGTGCACCGCAGCACGATGTAAGAATAGTAATACAGATTTAGATGGATAGATGCAGCTTCTCCAGGTAAATTCAAACATACAACATATTAGTGTGATAGTGTGATAGTGTGATACTGCTCTATTGTGTTATCGTGCATTAAGTACACTGCTAATGCTAAAGTCGTATCCCAGTGAAGGGCCACCCCCCTGTCTGACCAGGTTCTCGCCGTCTGTCATTACTATGGCCCTCCAGTAGGGAAGCCAGCTGCGCCCAAGCATGTACTTTTTGTAAATATAATAACGCGCTCTCTCATGCATCGTCTGTGATTATACTAACTGTGTCAGTCCCAGAGGCTCTATCCAGATCACCTCAACGTCCTGCCATGGGTTGGGGGCGTGGGGGAGGGCAATTGGGTGAGAAAGGTTTTCACTCCCTTGGTCACCTCTCCAGCACAACCATAGCGGACATAGTGCCTATTACATGACATTTTCCATTACATTGTTGCTCCCTTTGGTGAGTGGGTTTTTGTGTTTTTTAAACTTTTAATTCCACCTCCTACCCCCTTCTTAAGTTAACAATTATGTTTATAGACCTGTAGCAACAGATGCGGTCAAGTGGACTGTGTGGTAGGTAGTCATCTTTTAATTCAATTACTTTAAGTGGCTCTGGGGTTTTCTTTCATATAGTTTAACCAAGGCTCCCAAGTGGATACGTACGCATGGTATTTATGGGACATGGAGGCTGCGATTTCCTCCATCAATCTCATCGACTCGACCTTCTGTATCCATTCTCTTGGTGACGGGGGAAGAACACTTCCATTTAGCCGGAATGAGAAGGTTGGCTGCAGTCAGTAAGTTGGTAATCAGGATCCTTTTAGGTTTATGATATGTGGATTGTTGTAGCAGGAATAGGGTTGTTGTCGTTGAGAGGGTGAGATTAATTCCCACTATGCTGTTAATCATGGTCGTTATCCTTGCCCAATATGCACGGATAGGTGGGCATTGCCACCAGATATGTGCAGTTGTGCCCCCCTGTTGCTTACATCGCCAGCATGTGTCTACCGTGTTAGGGAAGAGGTTGTGCAGTTTTGTGGGAGTGTAATGCCATCTAGACATCCGCTTATAATTACTTTCTTGCATGGCACTGCACACTGTTGACTTGTGTATTTGTCTGAACACCACTTCCCATTCTCTATGTTTTAGGTGGATGTTTAGTTCTTGAGACCAGGAAGTAGTGCAGTGTGGCAGTGGGTCTTTGTTTTCCTTCTGCAACATTTTGTAGAGTATGGATAAATGTGTATGTATAAGGACCCGGGTTGCACAATATGTTTCAAAGTTAGAGAATGCGTGAGACCCCATGATAAGTCTGTCAGTGGAAAGTACAAAGTGGAACAGTTGTTTGTATTTGTACGTTTGTAGGGCTGATGGTTGAACTAAAATAACTATGAGAACTTCCACTTGTGATGATGGGTCCAATAAATTTGGGACCACCTCACTAGTGGAGGAACACCTTGGTGGACACTCCAGGGGTGTCCTGGGGCTTAACCCCTATGAGTAAAGAGATAAATAAATGTATGTACTCAAAAGGCTGGAGAAATCCAGACTAGCTGAGTACAATCCTGGAGAGGAACCAAATAAATGAAAATAAATTAATCAATCAATTGATAGATATGGTATGAGTGTAGTCTGATTTAAATAAGTAGATTAACCAAAATATAGTGATAACAGGCCTTAATGGCTCACCTCCATATGGATCCTATGATACCGTGAATCCTATTCACTTGAAAAATTACCGCTGGATACTGACTTTAATAAGCAATTAGCATGGTCAAGTCCAGTGGTTTAAAGTGTGAATCATAGGTAACTGTCAGGTAGCTGACATAGGTATCTGGAAAAGGTCACTAAAAGGTCTATAGCATTGGTGAACACTGAATGGCTATTGGTTAGTTCCAGTATTCAAACAGCCTATGGTATTCTGACTGTGATTAACTGGTTAAATCCAAAACGCTCAAAATCAGTGTTGGGGGTAGCATGCAAATTCACCTACTATTATTGCTATATCACTGTAATGCTCTCATATAGATAGTGATAATAGCTAGAAGAGATGAGTTCGACATGTTAACCAGAATTCCCCCATAGCACCCAGAGGAATCTCCTCTATAGATAGTGACCCAACAGGAAAGGAGGTGAAAAAATTAGTTAGAGTGCCTATATGTGCAGAACCATACTTAGAATGTTGGTTGCCTGCACATAGTGATAGATAACTTTAAGTGAGAAAGATGTGTACGTGAAAAAAGAGCCCAAAGAGCCCGACGCGCGTTTCGGTGCTAACTTAGATGCACCTGAGTACATACATTTATTTATCTGATGGTTGAACTGTTTTCATCATATGTTGGTGAGAGGCTTGATTGAGCTTCCGTCTAGTACTGATGTTAGTCTGAGATATGATGCGATCCCATGGTCAAGTAAAAAGTCATATTAGCGCGTGTGTAGTCCAGGTGGGAATAGCGGGTTACTGGTCAGTGGAGAGGGGTATGGGGTTAAAGAGGGAGATTTTCTGATGTTGTTCCAAACGTGAAGAGTAGGCCTGATGGTAGGGTGAGGGGAGTGTGGTTGCAGAATTAACATAGTCCTCGTTTTATGCCACGGGATTGTGTATAGTGGTATTTGGAAGAACGAGTCCTCCAAGATCACCCATTGTGTCTGGGGTCTCAGGTTGGTTCATTCATATATCCTGGTGAGCAAAATTGCTCTGTGGTTAGAGCCCTAAATTGGGCACTCCTAGCCCCCCAGGGATTTTAGACGTGTCAATAAGTCATGGCATAGTCTGGGGTGTTTGAGTGCCCACATTTAGTGAATAATTATCTGATTTTAGTAAATAAGGATCTAGGAATCTGTATGGGTAGAGTTTGTAAGAGGTATGGGATTTTGGGTAGAATATTCATTTTTAGGATGTTAATACGGCACAGCCAGCCGAATTGTGGCTTGTTCCATTCCCTGAGGTCTTTGTCTATTGTATGGACTAGAGATTCAAAATTGAGACAGTACATCTTAGTGAGATCTCTCGGCAAGTGTACCCCCAAGTAGGTTATGGCTTTTTCTGCCCACTCAAAAAGGAATAGGGTTTTTAGTGAGGTGGTGGATGGTTCCTCTAACTTGAGAGGTAGTATCTCACTTTTGATAAAATTAACCTGAAAGTTGGATAACTTATTGTACAGAGAAATTTCTTCTACTAGTACAGGAAGGGACGTTGAAGAGGAAGTCAATGTGAATAGCAGATCATCTACAAAGGCTGAGATCTAACATTTGTGTTGTTTAATCTAGAATCCCTTAATGTCTTTTCTATCTCGTATCCCCTGAAGGAAGGGTTTCATCATTAGGATGAAAAGGAGTGGTGAGTTGCCAAAGTTATTGTCCTTCCCCTGGCCCCCAGCCCTGAGCGGTGGGTGGGGGCCCTAAATACTAATAAGGGGGGGGACCTAATGTCCTCCCCCCTGGCCCCCACACCTGAGCGGTGGGTGGGGGCCCTAAACAAGAATAAGGGGGGGACCTAATGTCCTCCCCCCTGAGCAGTGGGTGGGGGCCCTAAACTAGAATAAGGGGGGGGCCTTATGTCCTCCCCCCTGGGCCCCACCCCTGAGCGGTGGGTGGGGGCCCTAAACTAGAATAAGGGGGGGGACCTTATGTCCTCCCCCCTGGCCCCCACCCCTCAGCGGCAGGTGGGGGCCCTAAATACTAATAAGGGGGGACATAATGTCCTCCCCCTCTGGCCCCCACCCCTGAGCGGCGGGTGGGGCCCCTAAAAACAATGTGTGTGTCCCCCTGGTGACTAGGGGTCCCCAAACCCGTAGTCACCTCTCCCCCCCCCCCAAATAAAAATAATACCCCTACCTATCCCCCTCACCCTAAAAATAATGAGGAGGGGACCTTTAACTAAGTACCTGTAAAAAAAAAACTTACCATTTAATGTTTTCTTTCTTCTAAAATCTTTTTTCAGCCCCAAAAAAGGCCAAATAAAAAAAACCATAATAACAGGCACAATTATATATAAAAAAATAAAATAAAACGAGTTCAAAAAAAAAAATTATCCTTCTTCACCCATGGAGGGCTCCGCACAGAATGAGCTCTGCAGGGCAGGGGGAAAGGGTTATAAAGCCTTGCCCCTCCCTGCAATTAGGCTCAGAGCACTCTGATTGGTGGGTTTAAGCCTGCGCGGAGCCCTCCATGGGTGAAGAAGGATTATTATTTTTTTTTGCACTCTTTTTTTTTTGCGTCGGTTATTATGGTTTTTTATTTGCCCTTTTTAAAGGGCTGAAAAAAGAAGATTTTAGAAGAAAGAAAACATTGAATGGTAAGTTTTTGTTTTTTTTAACAGGTACTTAGTTAAAGGTCCTCCCCTCATTATTTTTAGGGTGAGGGGGGTAGGTAGGGGGATAATTTTTATGGGGGGGGAGAGGTGACTTGGGGTTTGGGGACCCCTAGTCACCAGGGGGGGATGACATTGTTTTTAGGGCCCCCACCCACCGCTCAGGTAGGACCTCAGCCCCCCCCCTTATTAGTATTTAGGGCCCCCTCCCGCCGCTGAGGGGAGGGGGCCAGGGGGGAGGACACTAGCCCCCCCCTTATTCCAATTTAGAGCCCCCACCCACCGCTCAGGGGTGGGGACCAGGGGAGAGGACATTAGGTCCCCCCCTTATTATAATTTAGGGCCCCCACCCACTGCTCAGGGGTGGGGGCCAGGGGGGAGGACATTAGCCCCCCCCCCTTATTCTGATTTAGAGCCCCCATTTTAGAAGAAAGAAAACATCAATTGGTAAGTTTATTTAAATTTTTTTACAGGTACTTAGTTAAATGGTCCCCACTCATTATTTTTAGGGTGAGGGGGGTAGGTAGGGGTTAATGTTTTGGGGGAGGGGGTGACTAGGGGTTTGGGGACCCCTAGTCACCTGCGGGAGGGGGGTTATTTTTTTTATTTAGGGCCCCCACCCAACGCTCAGGGGTGGGGACCAGGGAGGAGGACATTAGATCCCCCCCTAATTAGTATTTAGGGCCCCCACCCACCACTCAGGGGTGGGGGCCAGGGGGGCGGACATTAGGTCCTCCCCCCTCATTCTAATTTAAGGTCCCCACCCACCGCTCAGGGGGAAGGACGTTAGGCCCCCCCTAATTAGTATTTAGGGCCCCCACCCACCACTCAGGGATGGGGGCCAGGGGGGAGGACAATAGGTCCCCCCCTTATTTTACTTTAGGGCCCCCACCCACCCTTCAGGGGTGGGGGCCAGGGAGGGCAATAGGTTCCCCTTCAGGTTAGGAGGTAAGGGGGGACGTGTTGTCCACAGGCTTCTCACTGTTTAATAGACATACCCCTACTCACGGTATAGCGAGTAGGGGCATAATTTACCAATACTAAGTAATCTTTAGTAGGGAATTAGGGAGTTATCTACTTATTCATTCCTGTCATTACATTGAGTGGCTAAGTAACTTACATTTTATATGAATGTATGTTACTTGATTCTTGTAAGTGTTGCAAATGCTTACAGCTGAATCCTGGCTATGTTTGTATATATTTTATTTAAATTAGTTTACAATGTAACCTTCTTCTTTCACTGGGTAAGTATATTAGTACTTAGGCAATACTGTGCTTCGGCAACTTCGGAACTTTGGAAATTCGGTAATTTCGGAACTTCGGGATCTCTGCAATTCGGCACTTCGGCTATTGTCTGAAATTCGGCCGAATTAATATTCGGACCGAAACGAATTGCACATGTCTAGAAATTTGCAATGTCTGTTTGAAAGGGTGGGGCATCCCTCAGATTGTACAGTTTGGAGTAGAATTGGTGGAAAGCCTCCATAATATCAGGCAGTTTATGGGATATTCCCTTGCTCGGGTGTTTGATCTTAGCTATGAATGTTTTTTGTCTGCTTTGTTTCAGTGCGTTGGCCAGTAAGACGGCCACACTTCCCTCCTGTGGAGTATTAAGACGGTTTGGTGCGAAGAAGTGGTCTTAACTTGGGCGTTTAGAAGTAGTTGTAAGTCTGAGTGTTTAGAGATTAAGGTTTTATACACATTTATGTTCTCCGCTTGTTTAGGAGTCGTTTCCAGTGTCCTAATTTCGTCCGTTAGGGTTTGTGTTTTAGTTTCCCGTATTTATTTTTGTTTAGAGGTTATAGCTATAATGTGGCCCCTGAGCACACATTTTTGGGCTTCCCATGTGGTCTGTGGGGAAGTGTATAGAACTACGATGTCCTTAAAGTAGTGTCAGATCAAGGTGTGAATTTGTGAAGTGACGTCTCGATCATTAAGCAATAGATCCTTCAACTTCCACTGAAAGGACCTCAGCGGCAGCAAAAGGATCTAAACGGCAAGAGACAGGGGTATATGGTCCGACCAAGTTAAGGAGCATATGTGCATGAGCTTACAAAGTGTAAATATCTGTGTGGGAGAAAGAACATGTCAAGTCTTGAGTATGTATGAGTGACATGTGAGTAGTATGAATAGTCTCATGTTCGGATGCGTGACTCGCCAGCAGTCCCACAGCTGCGATTAATATAAGAGCTGTGCAAATGGTTTATGTACTCATGTCAGGTGAGAGGATATTTTGTCAAGCGAAATATTAAAGTCGCCCCCCCATGATCAGGAATCCCTCCATGAAACTCTCCACTATGTGTAGATATTTCTTAAGCGCCTGACATGGCTTCCTATTTGGTAAATATATGTTTACAAATGTAACCATGTTTTGACCTATCTTGCCTTTCACCAGAATAAACCTTCCAGAGTCATCCATCTTGTGGTCTACATAAGTGAATGGCACCAGTGCAGAAAACACAATGGCAACCCCCTGAGCCCTTGCCTCTTTGTAGTGGCCAAAATACCCTATCGGGTATTTACGGTTTTGAAAATTTGGAGCTGCATACTTTCTAAAGTGTGTTTCTTGCACAAAGGCTATGTCAGCCTTCAGTTTATGAAATTCCATTAAAGCTAGAGAGCGTTTTTCTGGAGAATTTAAACCTCGAACATTAAGGGTTATGACTCGGAGGGTGGCCATATGGTAGGATTGGAATGGGAAGTGTGGTCCCCACCCCCAGCAGGTCACAACAAACTTAAGCAGCAGAGATAAACATCAAAATATAACTATATACAGGTGAATTATGAAAGCAAAACTAAAATGTGAAAACTTGTCCCTGATATGAAAGGGCATAGGGAGAATCCACGGTGGTGGTCTCAAATCCCACTTGTTCAGTGGACTGAGAGCCTCTTTGTCACTGCATGAGAGGGGTAATACCTATAAGAGGGTAGGGAATGAGGATTCTGGAGGGTTATGTACAGGGTGTGAGGCAGGTTTGGTGTTAAAGAGAATAGATGGGATGAATCTATATGGTCATCAGAACCATCTTTTCCCGGTGATAATTCGTACTCAATTCTTTCCAGAATGCATAAGGGAAAGGATTGCTTGGTGTATATTGGGGTTTTATAGATATTGATATGCAACCACGGACAACCAGGCCGGTCCACCGGTCTTCCTTTCGGAATTATGGTATGACAAATTTTTGTTAATTGCGGACAGCAGGGCAAGTGAGATCTTGGGGTATAAACCTTTGAGACGGGGTATGTCTGCATTCTGTATCTCTTTGTATGACTATTTGCTGTGAGAGGGGGGTGTGGATGCGAATAAAGTGGGGTACAAAGGAACTACTGCACCGATAAAAACCACAAGCAGAATGTGGCAACATACACACTTTAAAAAAATTATAATCGACACGCCAACAGACTTCAAAATCTTGTTTTGGCACAGTTTTACTAAAAGGTTGCCTACCCCTGGTCTAGGTCATCCGTGGATCTTTGATAAGCTGTCATATGGGCGATTTGTGTAGCCACTGCATCTTGTAGGGAGTGCAGTTGTATGTAAATCACTTCCCTGTCATCTTCCAAAACACCCACTCTATCTCCCATGTGGCAAATATCAGCCCCTATGGCGTCTAACTTAGTTTGGAGTGTTACCTCCAATTTTCCTAGCCTGCTTACCAGATCTGGTTTGGAGGGCATATTCCTCAGCATGTCTCTCACCTCCGTGCGTACGTGGTGGCCGGAGGTCTCGAAAGCTCGAACAGAACAAAGATAGGAAAAACTCCAGGACGACTCTGTCAAGTATGACTAGAATGCAGAGGCCTCCCTTGTGGTCATACACGGCACTGAAACACTCACCCTCTCCTCCTCTGATAACCCAGAGACACTTTCACAAACTGGGTCTACCAGCCAATAATATTTTGCAAAACAGGTGTACATACCACACATGAAGAAGGCCCCAGAGAGAGTGATCCCAAGAAGTAATTTGGTCAAGTGACATTCTCCCAGATCCTGCCAGTATGCAAGCACCCTGGACAGTCTCAACATACAGTTGTTGCCTTAGTTAATTTTCCTGATCATTAATTTCCTTTACCTTTTTTCTACTTCTCGTGCTCGTTTACCTATCACTAACATGGCTAGGAGCGTTTGATTTTATGCCCAGAGGTACGAGACTTGCTACCGTATAAATCTCACAGATGAGCAGCCTGGTCAGCTGACCACCTGCAGCCTTCGCAAAGTCACACCTTGTACAGTGGCAATAAACTTACAGGGTCTCCACCTTTACGCTCTCCTCTTCAAACTTCCTTTCTATAGGTCTATTAGAGGTTATAGGTTTATTATAGGTCTATTAGAGGAACTATGCATAACCTTAATGTACCCTTCAATGCTTATTCATCTCATATATTGGTACAGATGTACACTGTGTTCAAATCTAATAAAATGCACACAAAAAATTAAAATAAAGGAAAATACACCTTTTGGAGTGGCCAAGTAAGACACAGACCTAGCCCCATAGAGATGCTGTGGAATTACCTCGAAAGAGAGCTATACACACACAGACATCTTAAGAATAGGTTTGAGCTTAAGCAGTTCTGTAAAGCAGAGTGGTCCAATATTCCTCCTGACCATTGTGCAGTTCTAATCCACAGCTACCGGAAATGCTTGGTTAAAATTATTGCTGCCAAAGGATAATCAACTAGCTATTAAACCCAAGTTTTCACTTAAGTTTTAATAAGTACTGTGAATGTTTTATGGTATATTATCAACAAAGACATGAAAGATTATCATTGTGTGTTGTTTGCGTAAGCACATTGTGTCTTTAATTAAGCTGAGAAGACATTAAATGACAAATTCATGCAGAAAACAAATTCCAAAAGGGTCCACATACTTTTTCTTCACACTCCATAACACAACTACAATTTAACCTAAAATAATGGCTCTTAGATGTCTATATAGTGAACAAGTAAGAAAAGAATAACAACACTCAGAATACACAAAGTACAATGATATGCAGCTAGATTATTATTTGATACTCGCATTTTTAAAATAGCAAAGGTCTGCCTTCAAAAAACAACAAAACGGGTGGCAAACGCCGGGTTCATATCCACGCCTCTTAACATCACCAATGGAACTAGGCAGGGCTGCCCTCTCTCTCCCCTGTTGTTCGTCCTCTCCCTGGAACCCCTGGCACACATCATCAGACACCACCCAAATATTAAAGGAATGTCGATAGGTTCCACCGAATACAAACTCTCTATGTTTGCGGACGATATTCTCCTAACACTAAGTGATGTACCAACATCCCTACCAACACTAATACAACTATTAGACACATATGGCACACTCGCATACTACAAACTAAACCAATCTAAAACCCAAGCCCTACCCATAGGTCTACCACACTCTTTGATCCGAGACCTCACTCAAACATATACCTTCGACTGGAGAAAGGATCACATTACCTACTTATGGATCAAAATAGCGCCCACAACGAATGACATGTTCCGCTACAACTACCAACCACTGCTCCCTCTTTGTAAGTCGATATGCCTCCAATGGAAGCCAGTCAAACTGTCTTGGTTAGGTAGAATAAACACCATTAAAATGACCCTACTCCCAAAATTGCTCTACGTATTCCGCCTCTTGCAACTGAAGGCTCCACTCGCATTCTTTAAAAAGCTCCAACAGACCCTATCCTCATACATTTGGGAATCTCGTAAACCCAGACTAGCCCGCCGCCTCCTACAACAACGCACTGCAGATGGAGGTGTAGGCCTACCGGATTTATACAGTTACTATAAAGCGGCTATCTTAGAAACCGCGGTTAAATTACACACACCCAAAGGTGTATTCCAATGGGTAGATATGGAAACAACCCAAGCAGGCTCAACACCTCTAACAGATATCTTATGGACTCCTAAGTCGCTTCGCCCCACAAAAGGGAATCTTTTCCCGACCACATTGCTCACCATCTCTCAGTGGGACATGTTACGGCGCACACAGAATGCCACACACAAATTCCACCCCCGCACTCCTTTGACAGCCTTGAGGGCAATATCACCCTGGCTCTCAATGAAGTCCTGGACGAAACTGGGTATCACCTCAATGGACCAAATTTTACAGAACAGCACTATCAAACCATTCCCAGATTTACAGAGGGAATTTCAGTTGTCCAACTCCTCAATTTTTCCCTACATGCAACTCCAGAGCGTGATCCCATCCCATGTAGCACATACACCAGCGGCTAACAGCATGGGTTCCAAAGAAATAGATCTGCTGTATGACAGATGTTGGCAAACACCAACTAAACCCAAAACCCTTGCGCTATGTTATCACACACTCTTAAAATCGATGCCACCACACACTCCTGCTTATGTCACCCAATGGCTCACAGATGAGAGAACACTGCTAACTGATGAAGAAATACTTGCCTCCACGCAGGCACTGAAAGGCCTCACACAATGCTACTCACACATTGAAGCCCACAAAAAACTGATCTACAGGTGGTATCCCACACCCCAAAAACTACACACGATATACAGAACCGTCCCGCCACACTGGAGGTGTAACGCGGCGACGGGTACAATGCTGCATATATGGTGGACATGTCCACGGATCAGACCCCTCTGGAAGGCGGCACAAAATGTACTAGAGTCCATAGACATCACAACACCTCCCTTAGACATACACACGGGATTATTCCTTTCATTCCCAAGAATGACCCCAAAACATGTCAAACGCAAGTTGGCTTTAATCATACTAGCAGTAAGGAATCTTATCGCAACTCAGTGGAAACAACCCTAATGCCCGTCTAAATCCCAACTCCTAACCAAAATACACCAATATTATACTTACGAATATATGTCCATTAACACTGCCCCACAAAGAATGGCCTTCCAAGTTTCATGGGCACAATGGACAAGCCTTTGGGAGAAACAGTTGGACGGCCATATATATGCACAACAACAGCATTCTATCGCCGACACCCACTAAGCATACACTGATCAGTACGATACATATGAGTGTGAATGTAACTAGATGTGAGGTACACGCTGTAATTCTACGCTGCTATTATTGACTGAATTTATGTGAAAAAAAAAAAAAAACGACATGCAGAACAGGAGTGCCAGATGTATTAGATAGCCTCATGTGAAAGAGCATACTGTTATTGGTACTTGCGAGCTGCGACTCGAGACTGTTTATGTGGAAAAATGTGTATACCCCCTACCCCCCTTCCCCCCTTCCTTCTGTACCCTTCCCCATCACCCATGTTTATGCACATACAACAAAATAAACAAAATTTAAATCTGAAAAAAAAAACAACAAAACAAAAAACACCTATCAGGTGGTCTTGAAGGGATTCTATAGTGTTAGGAATACAAACCTGCATTCCTTACACTATAGTTCCCTCTAACATTGGGATTACCCTCTACAATTTTACCGATTATGCATGAAGTATGCATGCCTTCAAACTAGCAGTAGGCTGACACACAACGCCGGCGCTGCCTATAGGTAAACTAGGCGGCCGCCTAGGGCGCTGCTTAAGGAGGGACACTGGCCCTGGCTTTATGTTTGTGCCGCAGCCGCCCCTCCATCAAATTAGATTATTCAGAGTATGCCACCGGCCATTTTACCAGTCGCTTGGAAGCACTTACATTGTTGCTCACGGTAGAACACAGGTCCGGCGGCATTCACGACGGCCTCCCCTCCTAGACATGCATTGCAGCAGTGCGCGGGCACTTCAATTCCTCGCTTTCGCCCCTTTCCCCTGTACGTGGGGAGAAGTGGGCAGAACCATAACAGGAAATGTTCAGAGGAAGGACGTGAGGGGCAGCCAGGCGCAGGCAATGAATAGCAATGAAGGTAAGGTATGTCAGAGAATGTGTGTTAGTCTGCTTCAGTCAGTATGTTTGTGTATGTCTGCCTGTATGGGTCAAGGCCTGTATGGGTCAGTGTCTGCATGGATCAGTGTATGTATACGAGTCTGTGTGAGTCAGTCTACATTGGTTAGTGCGTGTGTCAGTTTTCATGGTACTTGAGTGAGCGTGTGTTAGTCTGCCTGATTGGGTGACGCAAATGGGGTGGCAAATTTGTTTTCGCCTAGGGCGCCAAAAATGCTTGCACCGGCCCTGCTGACACACAACCTTCTACTTTGTTGGGCAGGAATACTTTTTCTCTGCCCTTCTCTATCCCCATGTATTGTCATGCTTGTATAGGATCTGTCAATTTTCAGTATTTCATAAAGATATGGTCTTTAGCTATAAAACAAAAATGTAGATATTTCCGTCTGTTAGTTTATATTTCTCTATACAAGGATGGCTGTACTGGTAGGAAAAGAAACATTTTAGGGTTAGGCATTTATGTATTTTTTATTCAATTTCATTGTTTCTAATATAAAAAAAATATTGTGCACTTCTAACATTTCTATAATAAATTATATTTTTTTTTACTGTTTGGATAAAATGTACTACATAGAAAATAAGTATATAAATGCATTTTTTTATCTGTTGAGACAGAAAAATCAACACAACGGCAAATAATGTTTTCTGAAACTAGACTATATAGCACTCTATAAACAGTAGGGAATAGCCATTTTATTGCTCACTAAGTCAACAGCCCAGATGTCGTCCGAAGTCAGAGTAAATTTCAGAGAAAACTAAAGCCCTATTGACAAATCATTTCTAAACCACCGATAAACAGTCTGTGCCATTCTAAGAAATCTGTCTGAGCAAGAAAGTATTTCATAACATAAAAGGAAACTACAATTTAATAATATATAACAGCATTGCCAATTTAAGTATATTTGACTATTATAATGTTCCATTACAGATTGTAACCGTATTAGTCCAGTGATTTAGATGTAAAAAACAGATACAAATTTGTATCGTGTAATACCTTTTTGATTGGACTAACAGAATTTCTTAATGACCAGCTTTTGGGAAAACCTCCCTTTCTCAAGAGGTTCTCCCGAAAGCTTGTCATTAAAAAGTTCTGTTGGTCCAATAAAAAAGGTACGAATACGATACAAATTTTATCTGTTTTTTACATGACTATTATAATAATAGGTTATCTACATCTCCGTTAAGTAACCTTAATGACTATGAAAGTGTAATCTTCACCATAGACCTTGAGAGAGAAGTTAAATCCAAATGTAACTAATTTTCTTTCTTTCTAAAACAGTGTTTCCAATTATATGTCCTGCTTTGTAAAAAAGCATTTTTAATCCACCCAGGAAATGCATTACAGTTCTGTTTTCATTGATTCATTCCATGTCAGATAAATCCAAAACATAGTTCTTCTTATAAACTTTGAAGCTGGCAGCCCGGTCATCTTGCACGTCGTAACACAAAACTGACCAATTATATTCTGATTATTTACCATGTTCTTTTCTTGCTGTACAATTGTACCATACGGAGATTTAGAAATATGCTAAATGCATTGCATTCTGTATAATCATTGTTTAAATAAATGGATACAAAATGGCACAGTTTTCATGAAATTTGCAGCTAGGGAAAGAAGACTGCAAATACAAGATGCTTGATACTAGCAAGGTAAGCTTAAATGAAAAGAAAAACAAAAAGCAAACAAAAAAAAAAACAAACGAAAAAGGGAATGAATAACAAACCAGAAAATCTCTCTGAACAACAAATCTCCCTACGACCTCAAAAACAATCTCATGCTTGTTATTGTGGATAACTCTTTCTGAACTTTGGCTGTTATTGCGTATTTGTTTCCAACATGATCACAATCAAAATCCTATTTCCTGCCAGTAACACCAAATTTAGTAACTACTATTATTTTAAGATCGGGCTTAATGCTAGTATTTGACAAGAGACTGCATGATTAACAACACATAAAATCATAATTTGCGTGTTTGACAAAAACTCAATTTTTATTCACCCAGTTAATTTCCCTGATCCATCTATCGAATACTGACCACCCTCCTGGCTCATTAACTTCAAATAAACCACCAACTCAAGTGCTCTGTGTGGCACGAACAACACATGCTGGAGAAAACGGTGGCCATCTTGTCGCACGAAAGCGGGACTTGGTCGTCGAGTGTCTGGAACTATAAGTTGGACAGTCAACCTTGTGAATACCAGAGATTTCACACGAACACCTGCTTATTTCCACGCCAAGCCAAGAGAGCGCTGTTCGGTAGGATTGTTCGCACGAGCAAGGCGAACAATCGCTACCTATGAACCAGGGGAACCGTTCGTCCGACTGTGTTTTGGAAATTGCCCGAAATTGACCGTTACCATTGACTCTCTGGAAGTATTTTGGGCAGGCGCCACATGTGCGGTTAGTCAAAACTTTACCCCGGTGGCGCTTCGGCTGTATTTGTGGCATCTCTGCGCTATTTGGATATCCAGGCTATCCATGGATATAATATTTGTGGGGGTTCCTCTATGTGTTATATGCATTTTGGGGTATTTTAGGATTTGTACCTCTAGTGTCTGGGAGATAATTAGTTTAAGCAAATTACACTAAACTATCTCCCAGACACAGACACACCTGGGAGTGTCTTGGGCATGTTCTGGGAGTGTTATACTATGTCCTTGCTTGAGTCCCCATGCTGGGGGTCTGTGTATATAAGCCACCTGGCTATAAGAAAACATTCCAGTTGTACCCTATCAAGTATGCGAACAACGAACCGATTGATTTATTCTCACGACCAGCTTGGATTTTGGGAAAGTACGAACCAGTGTACTATGCAAACAGGCTATAATAACTAATCCTCCTCTAGCATTTCGGGAGTGTGCGAACGAACGTACTTCACGAAGTACATGAGCTTCGCTACAGTGTGCTTTGTTATTATATCACAGTAATATATTTCACATATTTGGAATTAACTTGTGGAATTTAAAATGGTCATTAAATGGACACTCCATACACCTACAGAACATTAGGTTACTAAAGTTTCTTATTTGTAAAAAGTATGTCCTCTTCTTTACATTTTACAAAAAAATGCAGGTTTCAAATGGGATTTTTATAAATTAGCCTTGTTTCACCCCCGGTTGTCAATTAGTCAAACATGTCCTGTTATTTCCTGGTTGGGTTAGCTCAGTGAAGCTAAACTCGAGAGGCAACAATTGCTCAGATCACCTGCTTTGCAAAGACTTCTCATTGAGCTGCATTGCGAAGTCTGTGATTGGACAGCCAGAAAGTATTTGTAGGGTTAGAAAAGTGAGGGTATGCAGAGGCTTCAGACAAAAGATCTGTGGCTTTTTAGGTATACTCCAAATGAGAACCTGCATAATTAAATGCATGCACTGATAATATAGCACAACACTTTGGATTATGTTTAATAATACTAATCTACAAATGGATCTTACCTTCACTGACTACAAATCCAGGACCATCTGAGCTTGGAGCTGGAGTAATAGCAGTAAGACCCATAACTGGAGAAGGCCAAGTGCTTGTGTTTTCCAACGTGCCAACAACTTCTATGTGCTCTTTGGTCAATGTCACGTTCATTTTTGTTCTGTATTGCTCAAACGTGCTGTCCGTGAAAGGGGATGATGGATTCTGCTGGACAGTTTCTTTTACTCTAGTAACATTTGTATGACTTTGGTCAAGTTGCGTTGTAGATGCATTCTCGAGCAGAGGATGTCTATACAACACTTTTCTGATTGTCCCATCTGTCGTGTTTTCATCCACCTTTAAGAAAGGAATGTGAGGAGATCCCATACCAATGCTGTTGCTTAGTGGGTCAGTCCTATTAAAGTCTAAACAGGATTTATCTAATATACCTAGAAAGGAAAAAACAAAACAAAAAGAGAATGAGTTATAAAACATCTGATGTAAATTCCCAGTCTGCAAATTTAGGTGAAACAGAGAAGTAACAAATTCACAATCATTCCAGTAGCTGCCAAAGTTCTAACAATTGTTTAATATATTGCATCTTGTGGAAAGCCCTCGTTACCTTTTACTTGTTAAAGAAAAATGATTCCAGGTAGTCTTCAACTTTGTGTTCTACTTCAGAAAGCAATACAAACCAGTCTTTTGCCCAATTGCTAGATAAACGCCTGCTGATTAGAGGTCACCATGTTTGTCGACAGTTGTGCTGCCTATTCACTGGTCCCTTTTAAAGGGACGTACATCACTTTGAGACAATGCTCTCATTCAAAAACTTTAGCTTTGAGTGAGACAGATCCCTTACTTTGCAGGCTGAAAAACGCAGGTAAATCAATATGTCTTCTTTCATATGTTTTCCACAACCACTCCAGGAGGACACTGATATCACCAATTTGTGTTCTATTCCTAGGAATGCTGGAAAAGTGCATTGGGTATACCTGACAGATTTGCACCTGTACAGTTGAAAGTTCTCTTCACCTTGCAAAATTATGATGGGGGAGAAGAGAGGCAGTCTGATTGGTGTGATCATGCAGAACAGGCTATTGTGTCTGGTATGTCATTATTGGATTGGTCTGAAACGGAGATGGGCGGGTTAAAGAGAGGGGAAATTGATGAAGAAACGTCCCTAGCGGAGAGGTATGCCCAATAAGGCAATGTGAACTTTTCTTGTTTATTTGAGTTTGTATATTTGTTTAAAAGGGGTTTCCTTCCTTGTTAAAAAAAAAAAAAGGAAAACATTATATATTTATATTTATTTGTCAAGTGATGTGTCCCCCTTATATTATACCTGATTTTTTTCAGATCTTCTGATCTGAGATCAATAAATTTGACTGGATTAGAATACATACTTAACCCTCAAACTCCTAAATGGTAGAGGATAGGGCAGCGAGACTGCTGCGGCATGATCTATACACGAAAACTGCTTCATTAAACTAAAGTTGTTTTTATGCTTATAGTGTCCCTTAAAGTTCAAGGAAAGAGTCATAGCATTTAGAACATCCGAGCACTCAGAGCAAATCAGTGATCAGGATGCGTTTTATTAATAGTAATTCTTGTTCTGTTTCTCATATAAGGTTTATTAATAGATGTTCCGCTTTTGTTTTGTTTGTTTGTTTAACTTGTTTTGTACAATAGGGTTTAACAAACTTTCGAATGATTTTATAAACTGACCAGAACTTTGAATGAAACTGTAAATGAAACCTTTTTATTAAACAAAAATGCATTTAAATAAAAATTGCAAAAAAGAGGTGAAATTATAACAAAAAAGTTACAAATAACCAAGGACGGAAGGTTTAAAGAGAAAGATCATTGGCATAACAAATGGTTTCTATATTTGCTTATGAAACTGTCACGACTACTAGTGTGGTCCAGCACGCAGAAACTATGTAAACATATACATATACAAGGAAAGGGAAATAAAAGGACAGAGCGTAAACCGGACCTTAGAATGGCCGGACTAATACGCTAGAGACAGAGAATGGTCAAAGGGAAAGCCGAGGTCAGGGAAGCCAGAAAATACACAATACCGTTTACACAAGCCAAGTCAGGGAAACCAGAATTCAGAATAACCAGGGAAAAGCAAAAATCAGGATACCAGGAAATCAGATACACGAATATAGAGCACTCTCAGGAAACCAGGAAACGGAAACCACGACAGGGCCAGGTACTGGGGTGAGTTAGGGATTTAAATATCCCTCTCTATGCTCTGATTGGTCAGAGGGCGACCTCTGACCCCAAAGCGTGCAGGTGCGTTGACGTTGTGACGTCACGCACACGTTAGTATAATTTTCAGGGGCGGAGCTAGAGATGGACGCGACCACTCGGTCGGCGCCATCTTGGATTTGGGCGCGATGCCCGGAAGACCTGGGGGAGCGGTTGCCGGCTCGCCGACGAGCAGGTAAGCTCATGTTGTTGGCATGTATTGTATCATTTCTGGCAGAATATCATAGGAGGTAGAGGTTAGGTGCCCACTGTTCTTAAACAGTTATTTTATTTGGTTACATATATTTGCATTTTAACCACATTTTTACTTTACTTTACTTTTCTGCTAGAATTCCGTAAAATTACAACGGTTATATAAAACACAAATTGGATAAGATTTAGAGTAGATGTTGTGAAAATACAATACTGAAGAAAACCTTGATATTACAGTGCATGTGAATTATAGTATAACAAAATTAATGTGTATCTGGGTTTAAAAGATAAGAGCCTTCTAGAGTAAAAAAAAAAAAAAATTTGGCAGAATCTATTATGGTGGAAGAAGAAAGCTACACCATTTTAATTACTATGAGCGTTGACTTATTTTGTAGACAGTATTTAGGCACAGGTGACAAATAACGCACAAAGGGAGTAGATTCTGCATCAATAAGTGACACACAGGGGTTATGCATCTGGTGTCCATTTGTCGGTTACGTTAAAAACATGACAACATGGTTTTAGGGCCATTAGGATTAGGTTAGGACTGGTGAAGGAGGAACTTACACATGCCCTGATGCTTACTACTTCAGAAACTGCATATGGTACAGGGCTATGCTACATAGAAGAAAAACAGTATCAGGTACAACAGTGAATTAATATGGGAAAGAAAAACACACTAGGGGATATAGCCAGCACACTTAATATGGACATATTCCTCTGGTCCTAATACACTGCTAATATGGAAACAAAAATAGGGGTTATAGCCAGTCCAATATGAAAAGAAAAAAAAAGAAATCCAGCCAGCAGTGAACCAAACGGACGATCTTAGCCAATCAGTCCCAGGGAGGAAGCCAGAATTCTACCCGGGGGACTTCATTGTAAAATGGTTTGAAGATAAGAAGGTACCAGGGAACTTAAGGGCACCATAACCACTTCATTGATCTGAAGTGGATGTGGTGCACAACGTGTTCATTTAATGTTGTTTCATTGCTGTACAATTGCATGCATCGGAGATATTCTCTTTCTAAAGCTGCAGCACAAGTTTGATTAAAATTCAAAAGACAAGGAAAAAAACATTTGTTGAATAGCATTATGATTGCTGTAATTGTTTTTTGTATAAATAAGGTGAACAAGAACATTCAAAGTTTTTTTTTGTTTTTTAATTCCATTACGTGATGCTTGTGCTGCAAGTCATCTTGAATTAGGTTTCTTTATTTAGCATGAGACTTTCAAGTGGAGTTTCTTTATAACAGAGCCGAGTTAATAATAGACAGGGAGGCAGCACACAATATTTCTGTAAACACATAATGGAATTTGTTCAACTGCCGTAAGGAGTACTGCAACACAAACACCATTCAGGATGGTAAAAATAATCACATAACAGGCCAACAAGGATTTAACTCCATAAACTCAGGTTCAGTCCATGTTTTCACAGGTATAACAAAAGGAGTCACAACTACTTACTATATAGTGATACATAAATGCATGTGCAGGACAATGTGGCTATATGTGGAGATTAAATCACTACATTATATTTTAGGCACTTTGCAAGTGCCATTACAATCCAGTCCAGCCAGGGGTTCGGCATGGCCGGCACAACCATAAGGCAGAACAGGCAGCGCACCAGCCTTGGGGACGCAAGGCCAGGGTGACTGGCAGGAGAGCTGTGCACTCCCCTCCTGCCGGTCACTTTATGCAGCATGGCCGGGCATACCGTGGTATTGGAGCATCTGTATCCTCTACCGAGTCTGACAGAAAGATGCTCCCTGGGGATACATCAGTGCCCCTTCTGCCAGTCACTCCATGTAGCATGGCAACATGAACCATGATAGAGGATCTTCTCTATACTCTACCTGGTCTGACAGAATGCTGCTCGCTGTGAATACAGCCAATTCTCTAATGTAGTTCACATGCTCACACTTCAAGGAGGTAGGCATGCAAGAGAGGAAAGGGACTGCGCTAGAAGAAAGACACAGAGGGGCTGGGGAAGGGACTTCTGGCAGGATGGAGGACACTCTATGGAGGGGCCTGGGGCACCACGCTTCCCTTCTAGGACTTCACCCCCAAAAGGGGTAGCATACAAACAGTATGCTGTCTGCTAAGGAGTGTGTGAGTCTAACAGGTGCCAATGTTGCTCTTTCTTACTGTGCAACATCTCTCTCATCTTCTCTCTATTCTTTCCTTATGTTCCTTCTGTTCATTTTTACATTGTATAACACAAAAAGTATTGGAAGGGATGTGCTCAAATAAGGGCTTTAAGGCAGAACTAATGTACCATGCTATGTAACAACTGAAAAGTATACTGTACCTAGAACATAATGTCATCTATTACGCTGAAATGAAATGTTACTGCCTTGTTTGCCATGTCAAACCGTATTACATGCCGTCAATAAAAAAAAAGAAGGGATAAGAAACACAAAAGGGAGTAAGAGTGGGTGGGGCCTGACCACTATGATAAGCCGTTGCATGTAACATGATCTCAACTAACTCACCCTAAAACATGCCAAAGTATTGTTCCTGCTGTGTAATCGACATTTAAAGTTACCTGACTGTGTCTAGGACTCCCCGGGCATCGGCTGCAAACTCGAGACCTAGCACATAGTGACGGGAGATTACTCTATTATTACCCCTGAGGAAGTTTAAATGTTTAGCAGACAAAACGCGTAGGGAGTTTGTTTATTGATTTACTTTGTTTTTAAGTATATTCAATAAATTGTCTTGATATTCCTTATCCATCATGGCAAAAACTTGTGGACGACTACTGGGGATCATACCCTTTGGATTTGATATGCCCATACATAACTACAAGCTTGTAAGAGTAATCTACTAAAACTCTCTCCTACATGCACATTTTCGTGTTATCTTGTTCTACAGTTTAAAAAGTGTTAGAAAGGTAAATGAGTCTATACCTTTACACTGTGTGTCTTGCCACTTAATTAGAAGGGTGATAAGTTTAGATCGTATAAACTCTACCATACTCACCTTAGCCTTGAAGGGGCACTGTAAGTGCCGGTGGTATATAAACTTATTCTTGCCTAGCAAATGTGTTAAACTCATTTCACTGTTCTTATAAATAATGTTCAGGTTTTAGAACAAATATTTGACTACTCACGTCCTAACTAAATAACCTAAACTGTCATCTCAACTTAATCAGCATACTATTTGTGAACTCACTAGCCTGACATTTCTCTATCTTACCTTAAAACAAATATTGTACCTAAATTGTAAATGTCACACCTTGTATTGCATGTTGAATTTCTATATACCTCGACACTGCTGTTGTGGCGTACTGAGGCCGTTTGTTAATCTGTGCACAACAAAAATAACGAGTTAAAAAAGACACACAGGTAAAGATGCATTTTTTGGAGGGAGGGTGGCAAAATGCATCTTTGCCTGTGTAGCCTTGCATCGGCCCTGTGGATAAGTAAACAGAATATTAAAATCCTGGAGAGGATCAGTTCCCAGTGAAACTTTTTGGACAGCTCAGTGTATTTATTGTAGTTATTTCCTGTTATAGTTCTGTTTACCAAATGAGCCACGCATTCTTGTTTCATGTGAGATGTTTACAAATTTGTACATTACTGATACAATTACTAGTTACTTGCACATCTATCATACCAGGCCAGGGCCATACTGGGAAAAAACTTCAGCCCGGGCATTTTTCAATCACAGCGGCCCCCTGAGAAGGGGGCGGGGCTAGAGAGTGTGTTTTGTCATCACTAATGACAAGCACACTCCCCTCTCAAAGTGAGCATGTTGATTCAATGTGCAGAGCCCCGCTGAAGAGCTCTAGCATGAGATAAAGAAAATGTAATAACATGCTTGCGCTGTGTTTGCTTTTAACTTGTCTCTGGTGTCTCCATAAGTGGGATACCAGAGGACAAAAGGGCCAGGAAAGTGTATCGTGCATTAGTTTAGAACCTGCTTCTGGGATTGCGTGTGTGTAGAATGAGATGATTGTGGTGTGGTATTGTGTAAATAGGTTAATTTAAGTTGTGTTTGTGGTGTAATATGTGTAGCTAGGTGCTGTAGAGAGAGTGTGTGTGTGTGTGTGTGTGTGTGTGTGTGTATATATATATATATATATATATACACACATACATACATACATACATACATATATATACACACACACGCATACATATACATATATATATATATATATACACACACACACACACGAATGACTAGATGGGCCGAGTGGTTTTTATCTGCCGTCACATTCTATGTTTCTATGTTTCTATGTAAGCAACACAATAACCACGAGAATGAGTTGTAATGGCTATCTGCTTCTAATCTGCTAATTAGCTCCCTGATCCCATTCTGTTAGAAAAACGTTTTTTTGGGATACTCTGAAATCTAGTTTGCCCAGAGCAAAATCAAATTATTATTTTTTTTATTCTGTTCACAAAATGTTTTGATCACATTTAAACATTATTAAACCACTTAGACGATCTTTAAAATGGTTATGTATGATGTTGGGCAAAGTAATTTGGATTACAGTGTCACTTAAAATATTATAAATATTTATTTGGGTTGTTCACAGATACTGCATTTCTCCCAACAGATGCAGAATACTGTGCTCCTTTTAACAGACATGATGCCAAGCTAGATTTTTAAATATTTTTTAAACACAGATTTTAAATTTAGCAACAGCTGGCATTCAAGCCAATTTATACATTCTTACCAAGCAGCATTCTGCAATTTAGCAATATTTGAAACTGAACTAATTGCACCATTAAAAATGTGCTAAACAACTTTGCAAAGCGGTGACCTGAATTTTCCTTAAATTTCACGCTCTTCCAAAATCTCATGAAATAGTATACTATACGCAAAAAATCACAGAGACAGGATTTTTCACAAAATAAACCAAATTTGCAAACAGAACTCATTTAGTATGCAATTCTCAGTTTGGCAACATTTACAAAAAAGGGTAAATTACACTTGGCAAGAACACTTATGAGAAATGCATGCTCCCTAAATAGAAATAACTAGAAAAAGGGTAAACGGTGTTCGGTTTGGAAACAGGGGTCGGGTAAAAAATAAATAAAAATTATGTCCATTTTGGATATGAATTGCCAAGGCCATAAGATAAGACATTGGATGCAGTTTGTAAGGCAACAGAGTTACATTGTAGTCTAGATTGTAAAAAGACTAAAGTCCATCAAGTTCAAACTTGAAACCCATTCTTTTATGCTGCTGATACAAAATTATAGTAATTTCCAATAAAGCAAAAAAAATCTTTCTAGACTCCATAATGGCAATTGGATTTGTACTTTAAAGGGACACTATAGTCACCTGAACAACTTTAGCGTAATGAAGCAGTTTTGGTGTACAGAACATGCCCCTGCAGCCTCACTGCTCAATCTTCTGCCATTTAGGAGTTAAATCGCTTTGTTTATGAACCCTAGTCACACCTCCCTGCATGTGACTTGCACAGCCTTCCATAAACACTTCCTGTAAAGAGAGCCCTATTTAGGCTTTCTTTATTGCAAGTTCTGTTTAATTAAGATTTTCTTATCCCCTGCTATGTTAATAGCTTGCTAGACCCTGCAAGAGCTTCCTGTATGTGATTAAAGTTCAATTTAGAGATTGAGATACAATTATTTAAGGTAAATTACTTCTGTTTGAAAGTGAAACCAGTTGATTATTCATGCAGGCTCTGTCAATCATAGCCAGGGGAGGTGTGGCTAGGGCTGCATAAACAGAAACAAAGTGATTTAACTCCTAAATGACAGTGAATTGAGCAGTGAAATTGCAGGGGAATGATCTATACACTAAAACTGCTTTATTTAGCTAAAGTAATTTAGGTGACTATAGTGTTCCTTTAACATTTAATGGTTAGAAGATAGTACACAGCAGTCGATGGCTATTAAGTCACTTAATTTACAGTTAGAATCATGTGCTATTTTAGTTTTTGTTCTAGAACCCAGAGTAGGCTACATTGCTTTAAAGTGGACTTACATTATATTTGCCTCTGGGACCTTAAATTAATTTTGATAACCTCTTGATGAGATCAATTAAAACCCCATTTGATCATATTTACTAATTGCGTACATTTTAATTATGTTGCCATCAATCTAGTGATTAGAATGCGGACTCAACATTAAAAAAAAAAAAAAAAAATTCGATTTGTTACCAGTTCTGCATGAATGAAAATTCCTGACAGCGAGCAGCAGGCTGACAGCCCATATGAAAATTGTTCCTGTGCTGTGTGAAAATGTCTAACTCACAAAAATATGCCTAAATCCGGAAGAGCGGGACTTGAGCAGACACTAATAATGGACTACGCAATCCATCGCTTCCAACTTAATTACACACGCACATTCCTTACTGGAACTGTCTTACACCAAGGGGAAGTTGTTTAACACAACAATGCCACAAACCTGTGCAAGATGTTTTGTGGTAAAAAAAAAAAAAAACACAAAAAAAACACAAGCATACTATGAATCAAAAATGTGTCAATCATTATTAACTTTTCTGTTGTAGGATAGTGCTATTGTAAGCCAAGTGATGTTTTGTCATAAAGTCTGAAGTCTTTCACGCAGCTTCAGAGGAATGCACCATCATGCAAGAACGTACTTTTTTTTTTATTCCAACCCTTTTGACTTCCTACCGGGTAAAGCATCATTTCAAGCATAAGACCATGTGCAACACATTAATGGAAGGGAATGCATTCACAATTCCAGTAGCAACGAGAAGTCCACCCAATGCCTTTCAAAGATTTAACTCTCATATGACCAAAAAGCCATTGCAAAAGAAGAAATATGTAATAAATGTAATTTCACATCTGTAACAAGCTAACGCGTGGTAGGGAGCCTCTATGAAATTAGAAGCAAAGAAATTCCATGACAAAAGAAAAACACTTGTGCATTTGATTTTTCTACTTTTCTTGTGTTATTTAAAGGGTCTGCTGGTTGACTTGAAGCACAGGGCAACCAAGATTTAGGTGACAAATAAATGAGGATTATGTTGCACAATACCGAGATTTTTAGTTCTTGGACATTAGGTGTTGAAGTGTAGAAGTCTCCTATTTAAGTGTAGCAATCTATTTTCAGGTATGAAGGAAATATCAGTATTCATACAAAATTGTTATCTTACCCCTTAAAAAGACCATGCGTTAAGAATATTCAGTTATATCCCGAAATGCCTGCTATATCATTGGTCCTTTAGGGATCATAAGAAGCTAAATTAGGGTTTTTGAGGTGCAATAAAAGCAACACAAGTTTCTACTATATTAGAAGCACACATTCAAACATACAGGAATTACTAGAGAAAATAGTATGGGTGAAAGAATATGGTTATTACACAGACATAATTGGGCAACTCAATCATATAGAGCAGGTTATGATAATTTCCCATACTGTTAAATCATTAGATGCTGTGGAAATTGTATAAAGAAATTATCTTCTGCAGTTACAACCAAGCAGCAAATACAATTCAGAAGAGGAAACGAGAAATAATAACTTTGCCATAGTTTACTACATAACAATAGCCGACAAACATTTGTATGCCAGTGATATCTACAACAAATGGAGATAGAGAGGCAAGATCTATCAGCAGAAAGAGTAGTCTCACAATTGTCTGTTGGTGTCCCCCAAGGTTCAGTCCTTGGTCCCCTACTGTTCTCCACCTATACTGCCTGCCTTGGTAAACTCATTAGCTCCTGTGGCTTCAAATATAATTTCTATGCAGATGAGTCTCAAATCTACCTGTCCTCTCCTGATCTCTCCCCGTCCCTTTTGACTAGTGTCTCTGACTGCCTCTCTGCTATTTCTAACTGGATGACTGCCCACTTCCTTAAACTAAACTTGACCAAAACTGAAATTCTGATCTTTCCTCCCTCAAGAGTTGTTACTCCTGTGTCTGTCTCCCTCCAAGTCAACGGTGCTACCATCAGCTCCACCACGCAGGCTCGCTGCCTAGGTGTTCTCTTTGACTCCGACCTCTCCTTCAAGCCTCATGTTCAGTCGATCGCCAAATCCTGCCACTTCCATCTCAAATACATTGCGCGCATCCGCCCCTACTTAACGCCAGATGTGACCAAGGTGTTGGTCCATTCCACTGTCCTTTCTGGCCTTGACTACTGTAATCCGCTTCTCAGTGGTCTTACATGCTCCTAACTTGCGCCGTTACAGTCCATAATGAATGCGGCAGCGAGGCTCATCTTCCTGTCCGCCCGCACCTCCCATGCCTCACCCTTCTGTCAGTCCCTACATTGTCTTCCTATAAAATATAGAGCTCAATTTAAAATTCTGGTTCTTGCTTTCAAATCTCTACATAAAGCTGCTCCCACCTATCTATCCTCCCTTATACACAAGTATGTTCCATCTAGGCCCTTACGATCTGCTGAAGACTTACGTCTATCTTCTATCCGTACTCCCACCTCTGATGCTTGCCTTCAAGATTTCTCGAGGGCTGCACCGTTCCTGTGGAACTCGCTTCCCTCCTTCGTTAGATGCTCACCCAGTCTCCACTCCTTCAAGAAATCGTTAAAAACCCACTTCTTCATAAAAGCGTATCAATTAAACTGTTAATAGCTCCCAACTGATTCCTCTTCTGCAACTGTCACTAGTCTAATACTATCCTTACCTTTTTGTGTCATTTTACCCCACTCCCTCTAGCATGTAAGCTCATTGAGCAGGGCCCTCAACCCCTCTGTTCCTGTGTGTCCAACTTGTCTGGTTACAACTACATGTCTGTTCGTCCACCCATTGTAAAGCGCTACGGAATTTGACAGCGCTATATAAATAGTATAATAATAAATGCAGAGTTTCAAGACATTTCCCCATAATTCTTGTTCAATTTATCTTCACTACAAAACTGGCCAGTCCAGTACTTCATGAAAACCTGTCAGGGTACTCACCTGTTAGACAGACAGCCAGACGTGGTCGCTCCTGGAGTTCCCAACAGGGGACTTGAACCGGGGAACTTATCAGTCCTAGTCCTGATTTCTACCTCTGAGCCACAGCAGCTTTACACAGAGACTACTGAGTCCGGTCCTGTTCATCCTGGCATGGCTTATACACCGGGGGCTGCACCTTGACTTGGCTGTGTCTCACCTGACTCTCATCGGTCATCAGCAGGGTATTTAAACCCAGCCTCTTCCTGTGCTCAGTGTCAAGTCTTTGATCTAGTGTTGCTGTGTCGTACCAGTGTTCCAGTTTATCTGCTTCGTTTATTTGACCTCGGCTTGTGACTACGTTTATTCTGACCTCTGGCATCCCTTGACTTCGGCTACTCCTCGTTGTTCCTGACCTCTGGCATCCTTTGACCTCGGCTATCCCTCGACTATCCTGCTGGTTCTGTCCTTGCCTGTCCTGCGTATTTGGTACTGCATCCTGCACAGCCCCCGTGCACAGACCCACAGGCCAGGTGAATTCTTACCTGACCACCTCAGCCTGTGGCTATCTGCAAGGGTGAGCAACATATCTGCGCTACAGACTCCCAACTCAGGTAAGACCCTGACAAAATGCTTGACCAATATGGAGTCCGCAAAAATGTGCTCATCCTCACTCCAGCAAGTGTCCAGCCTGGCCCAGACTGTTTCGGAGTTGCAGCAAGAAATTTTTTCTCTTAAAGGCGCAGTACATCCAGCTCCGGAACCCTTTGTCATCATGCCCAACAGATTTGATGGTAACTACACGTCCTTTCAGTCATTCAGGATGGATTGCGAGGTATTGTTTTCTTTAAAGCCTCGAACTTACGCCACAGATTTCATCAGGGTCAGAGCGGCTATCAACCTGTTGTCTGGACGCATCAAAGTTTGGTCTTACCAAATGTTGCAGAGGAAGAGTCCTGTCCTTGTCAGCTGGGAATCCTTTATTATTGCTATGGACTCACAGTGCAGGATCACTAAGCCCAAGCCAGCTCCACCTACTAAAAAATCGCGGAGTCTACGTTACCAAGGAACCGAGTACTATCACCACACCCCAGTGATGCCCTCTTATGACCCAGTTCCCAGGAAAACTCCAGAGGTATCCTGTGTTCCACTTGACCCTGAGGAACCTATGCAAATTGGACGTGTCCACTGCAAAGTCACACCTAGGGAGAGGGACCGAAGGAGAAGCCATGGTCTGTGTTTTTACTGTGGAGAAGGAGGACACTTCATCACGCTTTGTCCTGTTCGCCCTCCTAGACCTCCAGCTCTCCGACTGGGTAATAATATCCTTCGTCCAGTGTACACCGCATATCAGCCTAAAGAGCTACAAGGGAGCCGTTATTCCTGCCCAGGCTTGGCTTCCATGGAAAATGCTATACCTCCTGCTCCAGAGTCGTCTGCATCTACTACCAAAGTTACTTCCTGTAGTACCACCACTACTTCCTGCCCACTTGAAAAGGATTTACCTATGGATTGTGTCATTGCTTCTAATGGCACTACGGTCTGTAAAAAAGACCTAGAAGTGTTCGAAAAAGCACTGCTAGCTACGAGCACTGTTCCTGCCGAAGTTGTGGAAGTTCTTGCCACCCCTACCCAGAACCTAGACAGATCATCAGCCGTACCAGAAGCTGGTACTGGGAAATCCCGAGCTAATAAGGGATTCCATACTGAGGACTTTCACTATGCGGACTCGATGGATTCTGAGAGTGACTCTGGAGAGGCGGATTATTTCAATGAGGAACCTACTTACGCCCAGAGGTCGTTTTTAAAGGGGGAGGTACTGTCAGGGTACTCACCTGTTAGACAGACAGCCAGACGTGGTCGCTCCTGGAGTTCCCAACAGGGGACTTGAACCGGGGAACTTATCAGTCCTAGTCCTGATTTCTACCTCTGAGCCACAGCAGCTTTACACAGAGACTACTGAGTCCGGTCCTGTTCATCCTGGCATGGCTTATACACCGGGGGCTGCACCTTGACTTGGCTGTGTCTCACCTGACTCTCATCGGTCATCAGCAGGGTATTTAAACCCAGCCTCTTCCTGTGCTCAGTGTCAAGTCTTTGATCTAGTGTTGCTGTGTCGTACCAGTGTTCCAGTTTATCTGCTTCGTTTATTTGACCTCGGCTTGTGACTACGTTTATTCTGACCTCTGGCATCCCTTGACTTCGGCTACTCCTCGTTGTTCCTGACCTCTGGCATCCTTTGACCTCGGCTATCCCTCGACTATCCTGCTGGTTCTGTCCTTGCCTGTCCTGCGTATTTGGTACTGCATCCTGCACAGCCCCCGTGCACAGACCCACAGGCCAGGTGAATTCTTACCTGACCACCTCGGCCTGTGGCTATCTGCAAGGGTGAGCAACATATCTGCGCTACAGACTCCCAACTCAGGTAAGACCCTGACAAAACCATGGTGAAGATTATGAGGCTTTTAAAGACCTACCCTCATGATATCGAGGAACTCCTTTGCAGGTGCAGAGACCCAGCATAGCATTAGGTCCATTAGTTGAGATCCTCCATGAGGAAAGAACCAAGACTTGTACTAGACAAGTTTGACAATGTATGCAATACCTTCTGTATATAAAGCTTGGGCCAGTTTGTGGAAAGTCGTAGGCTCAAATTATAGACAATTTGATGGACTGAATTGATGTTTCCATGTCTCCTTAGACTGGTAGCAGATGCTAAATTCAAACCAATTTTACACCCAAACATTTAGTGAAAATTGCCTTGGCATGTACTTCAGTTAATTTAACATAACATTTGAGGCAGTCCATTTATAGCCTGCCATTATAAGGCACTACCGTGACAGAGTACAGAGAATGTGCACAGCCTTCTTCTATGGTCCTTGGTATCTGAACATTGCCTGGTACAGACTTGCATATCAGTTTGTACCAGATATTGAGCATCCACTTTCTTTGCCAAAGTGTCTAGCTTTTGGGGCATGGCAGGGGCAGTAAATTGCCAGCAATAGACTGGTCTTGCTACAAAATAGTGAGACACACAGCTCTGAGAGCCTTTGATAGAATAAAATAATATATATCAGAAATGTTTAAAGCATCATCAGGTAAGAAAGACTCCAACTAAACTGGAAAAAGGACAGTGGCAATATAGTACTTTAAAACCTTCATGACAGATGGCTTTCATGAAGAAGGGATTTACCCAACACTTTGTCTTGGAGATTATAATCCACATCACATGAAACACATAATAGACAACATATGTCTACTTATTTCAAAGCTTAGAATATTTAATACCAGGGATTATCATGCTCAAAGCTGGGGTGAGAATTGAAAGATCACTAAAATTTACCAATAAAAATATTCAACTGGTTTCAATTAGGCGTTTGTTTTTTTTTTAACAAATCTGTAACGTCTCTCCACACTTTTATGAATGTATATTCTTGAAAATTCCATTAGAATGAAAAAAAATGTGATGATTATAACAAATTAAACAGGATTGTAAAGTTAAAACTAAGCATTAGTGTTTCCAAAGAAATATTAAATTGTTCTGATGTGCATAGCCGTTCATACACCCTGCTGTTAACGAAACCATTAAACATGCACTGGAATTAACATTCTAAAATCTGCTATTCGCTTTTTGTTACTTTGCCTTCACAGTTCATTTTGGCAAGCTAGGTCTCTTTGTTACAGTGGTCCTTGGTCTTCCCTTCAATACCCTCACCTCAAATAACAATCAGAACATTGTATATGGTGGCATGAATACATATAAAATGTGTCAAAACACCTATCCTATAACTAAACATAGGACGGTATTAAAGTGAGGTGTCAGACAGAGCAAGAGATTGGACAGCTACCAAATCTCTGGATGTAATTCAATGACAAGAACACGCATTTGCATATGGTATAATTATTTGCCTCTAGAATTACTCAAGATTTACTTGTCACAAACCAATGTAATACAGAATAAATCAATAGATGATGATTGAGATTACATACAAAAATAAACCAATAGATGGCACGAACAGATTACTTTCCATTAAGTCAATGGTCCTTAAATTCTGGGTCAGGACTCAAAATTGGGTCCACATGTTATTTCATTGGGTCAATTGCTGACATATATCCATTGGGCTGTAAGTGTCTATTGGCCACAATGACCTGTTTTCTATAGTGGACATGCCTTTCTTAGTTTAGTGGAGATCCAGATACCGCGAAGAGAGTAAATAATTTTGCTAAATTTTGTTTTTCAAAAATAGAAACATTTTGATGTCAATTATATTACACTTGACTAATGGGTCACTGAATTACATTTTTCCACTGAAGAATGGGTCACCAGGTTAATGCCATTAACATAATTCTGTATATCTGTATTAAAGGAAAAATCTCAGGCACTCGCCGTGATGAATCAAGCAGATTTATTGGACACCGCAACATTTTGACCTTTTCCCAGGTCTTATCAATCTTGATACTATGATAAGATGTCAAAACAGTTTTAGTATGGTTTGACAACTTACCTGTGACCTGATAAAGTACTAATGTAGTGAGTATGTTATTTAAAAAGTTTTCCCGTAATAAGAATTGCATTAAACCAATGGATTTTGTTCAATATGAGGGACCAATGTTTGCTTCCATAGCAGTTATGGAATTGAATATACACGATCATCACAGGGGCTTTTCCAGATGTATTGATGTAAATACATGAATTGCTCATATCTATATAGGTCATTGATTATATTTAAATAAAACTAACAGACATTAAAGACAGTCCTCCAACGCTGGTAATCAAGCATCCCAGAATACTTCATTTTTGGTAGCTTCTAACAGTTTTGTCCCCATTTTTTGCGTGGTGTATGCAATAGGGTATGCTCTTTCCTTCCCAGAGATAACGGAGCTATCTCATGGAGTGCACATGCCCAATTCATAGCTCTAAAGCAAGGCCCAGGTCCTGAAACAGTGAACCGTGCTATGTATAAACCAATAACAGCTGCAACATGGCTGCTATCATTTTAATGACCAGTTTAAATCACCCTACGTGATGATTTGAACTGCTCTTTGGGGATAAACTACATGTCCTATAATCTTTTGCTGGACAGGGATACGATTTGTCCCCATAGACCAGGATGAGGCACTCCTGATTGTAATGTATTAATGGGAAAATTAAAATGATTTTCAATTTTTCTTCTTTTTTTTTGTTTGGCTACATTTTATTTAATGCATTTCGCATAATGTATTAAAATACTGGGTGAGACCTTAATTAGACAATACTGCTAACTATTTATAATAACATGGATATGAAATAAACTGATCATATTTTAAAGGACAACGGTCACCTCAAAACTATTTTTAATACAATGATCCTATCAAGTATTGAAAGTATTTTTTTTTTTTTATATATACTAAAATAAAAATGAAAAAACAAAACAAAACGTCTACCGTTGGTATATGACCGGATCCTTCAGCCATAGACATGCACCTTGGGTGACACAGGGCTTGAAAACTAACAGTCGCTCTGGTTTTCCCAGTTTCTGAGCTGGGAGTGAATCAGGGAAGACCATATTGGCAATTATAAAAATACTGTCTGATCCAATGTATGTATATGGCAGAAGTATCCAATCATATACTAAAAGGTAGGGATGAGTTTTTCTCTTTTTTTTTTTACATTTAAATAAAAATCCTTTTAATACTTTATTATTTTTTTATTTTTATGCACCAGTATTTTAAAGAATCTAGGGAAAATCAAAGCCCAAATTATTTTATATCATTTGAGTTCTGATTAAGTGAAAAACCAGATTTGTGGAACAGAGGCCAGAATAGCAGAAATGTTATTACCAAAAGTGTCCAAGTTTAGTCAGAACTAGGGAGCAAACAATATGAACAAGTCAATAAGTCATAAGAATTGAAAAATATCCCCGAGTTCTCTGGCGAGTTTTGCATCACTTGCTTCATGCGAACGTCCAAACATATAATTAAATTAAGGGTAAAAAAAAAAAAATTTAAAGGGCAACACTTTCAGTAGTTTGTTGCGTTAAGTATGCAGTTACTTTGCAGTTGTCCAACCCATTCTAATGAACATAAGAAACCACATGGTTACTATAGGGCAACAGGAGATAAAATATCTGGAACTGGTGAAAAGCAACAGGTTTAAGGACAAGTGTGTTGGTGTTTAAAAGGAGTGCAGCTGTGGCATGTTTTGTACTGTTAATAGCAGAGCATTGGAAAAAGAAGTATCTCGGAACAGAATCATAGCCAGGAACCTATGGTGCAAGTATGAAAACATGCCCTTAACTAATTCCACGGAATGACAAGCTAAATTCGATTAAAGTGTAACTTTTAGCCACATTATCACTAGACGGACCTGCCAATAATTCCGAAATTTAATACAGGCGATGTAATCAAACCTGGGTATACATCCTGATAATATAGCATTGTAAGCATTTTGTCCAATGTGTTCATTATTCAGCTGACAAAAAAAAGCATTCGGGATAAACAGGCTGAAGAAGTAGGAAAAGTAGATAATGTAAACCTTATTTAGAGAAGTAGACCATTTACATTTTAAAACGATCATATATTGTATTGAATTCAATATAAAACTAAGTAACAAATTAAACAGATTGAAACTGACACAAATGACAGGTATTCGTGACCTGATCAGAAGAATGAAAGATTTTTTTCAAATTCAAATTAAGACTTTGGGTTTATTCATTATAGCAGTGGTTTCCAAACCAGGGCTCCCATACCAGTCCAGAACTTGAGGATTACACAGTTGTGTCCAAGGTGTTGGTTGTTTTTTCTTCTTTTTCCAAAAACACTTTAGACAACTGGATAATTCCTCAATCCTGGACTGGTAGGGAAGTCTTGATTACTGGTTTGGGAACCACTGCATTAGGGGATTAAGCAGGACAAGGCAACAGCTAAAACTAGCTCCCCTTCTCAATCATTCAAACCATCTTCTCAATTGTACAAATGTATTGAATATACTATAGTTTACGTTTTACACATGGTGGACAATAAATCACTTGTGTGCAAGTTCCATTCTTGGTACTATCAAGACCTTGCAGGAGCTTAAATGGTGCCACTCGATTTGATGCTAGACTTGTCAGTCATTAAAGAAAGGAAGCCAATGTGTGCCACAAGGACCACTCAAGTAAATCAAAGTATGTAGTTACAACAATAAGGATTTTACTTTGTGTCCATGTAATGCATTAAAATGGTTAGGATTTGGAAAAGAGAAGAGATACAGAAAATCAGTTAAGTGGTTTCAGCCAGTTAATTATTAACCCGTTAATGACATAAGTGTATGCTCTTCCAACCTGCAGAAGCCGGGCTTATATGCAGTTAGGGTTCCATAGCAAGCCCTAATGAGCCTTCCCTGCGGTCTGCCACCTTCCCATGATGCCGATCGCCCTCTGGTGGTCTGCGTGGAAACCCAGGGAGTCCCACTGCAGCCAATGACAGTGATCTGAAACATGTAATGACAGCCTGTCACCGCAATCACCGTCACAATATCTTAAGTTAACCAATAATTTGTGCACCAGCCCTGAAGTTATGCAGCATGAGCAGAGGTCACAGGACAGCAGGACCCCCCTGGAGTGTTGGTCCAGTCACAGCCGTGACTCATGTAGTTACGTCACTGCCCTTTAGTGTCATAAATTAAATGAATACCCCTAAAATTGCATGCTTTTATACAGTGTATGAGGTATATACAATTCTGTCAGTCTCCAACAGGGACACTGACATTGAGCTTGTAGCGGAGTGCTGGTCTTTCACAGACTATCTCCGCTGGTAATCCAAATAAGGCTCAGGAACAAGTAATAAAACCCAAGAGAATAATATCCACGATTAGTAAAGCAATCCAAAAGTATCCCACACGTTTCCCAATGACTGGACGACACACAGCATCAGGAGCAGAACTGAACTGAGGTTTAATTTCACATGCCTGCTTTTAAGAAATTCTCCCATGCAAGGGAGACACCCACAGTAATTACAGTAACCAATAAAATACATGTTACCTCCCACACATCTCCTCCCCTCAGCATGACACATAATCCACTTAATCCATGTAAAGTATTTCCCCAGTTCCTGGATGTACCCCAAATACATAGGATACACTCCTAAATATGGGGATCCCCTGATAGCCCTCATCTGGGTGAGTAACATACTCAACAAATCACCCAGATCGGACCAGGGGTTCGGGAGTTATGGAAAAATAAAGTTTTGACCGACCGCACAGGTAACAGTAGCCGAAAATAGTTCCATAAGGTTTGGCCTTGCGGTCGGTCTCGGTTCGTGGATATAAACGGATGAAAATACTGAATGAAATGGCTGCTGCTTGCCTTCATGTGAATCACCTTGCTTGGATGAGTCTTTCTACCGAACGGCGGCTCGTTCGGTTGTTTCCGCGCAAAGATATGGAAGTCTGGAGCTCTCAGCGCTGTTTGCTTAGTCAAGTGTCCGATTTGGGTTCCAGACACTCGACGACCAAACACCGCTATTCGGGAGTTAAGATGGCCGCCGCCACGTGTTCGTATCCCGAATGGCGGCCACCCATAGAACAAAGTACTGATTGCCAATTAGGGGTTTGCAACATTGTTGCGAACGGTAATGAGAGGCACACTTATCCCTGGTTTGGTCTGATTGTTCGGTAGTTTCACTTGTACAATAAACGGAGTGATTTTACCGAACAATCAGACGAATGCTGCATACAAGGTGAATACATAAAACAAGCAATACACGAAAGCATATTAAACACACAAATTTTGAGGACAGCCTTAATGCAATCCGCTACAGAGCTCTTAAGTGAACCCTCCAGTGATGGTGCCCCACCACCATCTACAAGAAGGCTATTAGGACACCCAGCACTGCCAGAGGAAAACTGGTTACCCCAAACCTGGCTGCTCCAAAATAACCCCCATTCACGGCTACACCTAGCATCAAAACAGTAGTAAACTAACTATATTAGCCTCTTTATGTCAGATGACATATTTGAGCTGATGGTTGAGCAAACAAACTTGTTTGCCAGCCAGTACCTTTCTGTGAATCCATTACAGTCACATTACAGTAGAAAAAAAAAACATGTTTCACTCCACTGATGATAACGCAATGTCCCCCCCTAGAAACGACCCATTGTTTGACAGGCTCTACAAAATTGGACCCTTATCCAACTTCTGTGACAAAATTTCCCAAAATTATTTGCGGACCAAAACATTTGTATTGACGAATCCATGATGAAATTTAAAGGTATACGGTTTTTAAAACAATATATCCCATCAAAGTGGTCACAATATGACATCAAATTGTATAAGTTATGTGAATCCACTACTGGCTATACATGGGCATTTTGGATTTATCAAGAGAAGGATAGCCATCTTGACCCACCAGGAAGCCCAGATTCTGTGGGAACAAATGGCAAGATTGTACGGGATCTGATCCTACCCTTCTTGTTAAATAAGGGTAATCATCCATGGGGTGATAACTATAATGCCAGTAATCCCCCACTCTGTAAAAAGACACCTCATAGAAAGTGTTGTATTTGCTATAAGAAAGAAGTCCAAAAGAACTTCAGTTATTACTGCCCTTCCTGCCCTATGCATAACAAACTGTTTGCCATAAAGAGCTGAACTAACATTCTGTATTGGACTTTGTTTGATTTTTCTGGATTTCTGACCTCGGCTTGTCCTGATTACTCTGACTTCTGGATTACCCCGACCTTGCCCTTTTCCGGTTTACTTTAAGCCCAGCCATTACAAACACAAAATACTTGTCAAAATGGTATGCCATCAATGGGGCAAGTTTTCTTTTTTTGGCTGCTATGATCTCTTAAAAGCATCATAGGCTCAGAAAATCACACCGTCAATTTTACAAGTTGAAAATAGCATCGAATATATTTTGCCCTGTGACTTACCAAAAAAAAAAAGAAAAAAAAAACGACGACATACCGGTACATGAGGTACTCATATTCGTGAGACAAGGTGTAACATAAATAATTAGGCTTTATTGCATTAACTGTTATCAGGATTATTACATTTCCTGTGAAAACGGAATTCATGTGTGCGGGGAAAAAACAAAAACACAAAATTAAGCACAGATCACTTTTATCTGAATCAATCTGCACCATTTTTTTTTTTTTTTTTTTACAGGTTAGCTATGCAACCTTCAAATTGGGGTAAGTGCAGTGAATATTCCCCAATTTTTTGCATGCAACCACCAACCGCTCCACAATCTGATTTATAAGAGATATACTTCTAAACACTTTGTTCTACAAAAGAAATGGTCATATTGTGATAAAGTGGCTAAACCAAACAACTCAAAAGTACTCCATTTGAAATACCCAGTGTTGCATCATGAGGGCAATTTCTTTTTTACTGGACTGCCATACGGTCTCAAAAGTAGCATAGGCCTAGAAAATCACCTTGTCAAATTTCCAGGTATGAAAACTGAAATGTAACTTTCCAAAACCCTATAAAACCTGTACATAGAAGTACTAGTATTAGTGGGACATCTGTGGGAAAAAAAATATGAGTGTTTTAGAGCAGTAAAAGGTATTAGTATAATGAGATCATCAGTGAAAATGCAAAAAAAACCATAAAAATAAATAAATGTAAAACACAATACAAATATAAACACTAACTTTGGCCAATGTTTGTGACTAAGTGGCAAAAAAAAAAAAAAAAAAAAAAAGACTGGACATACCCCATTTTGAATACCCTGGGTTGTCTACTTTTTACAAATGGTATACCATGATGGGGTTTATTTTAATTCCTGGGCTGCTATACAGTCTCTTTCTTTTACTAGTTGAGATCATCTGCGAGATACTCATTAACAAAAGCTAGAAATCTCTGTCCATTCCATAATTTCCACCCAAACAGGCCAGATTTTTCTGTCCATTTCAGTTATTCTATCAAAAGGTAGCCGGTCTAGCAAACGTCATCAATGTTTAAAAACAGAAATGGGGGGGGGGGGGAGGGGGAGCGAGGCTTGACTGGCATGGCGAGCGGTCGCATGCAGCATAAGCTCCTGGAGACATCTTCTATTTTAATCACATAAGCGGACTCTGGTTACGTAAAACTGACACCAGAAGACCCAGCTGACACTCTACAACCCCAGGGCTAATAATTTGGCTGCTGTCTCCTCGTCAACGGGACAGCATCTCACGGGAGCAAGCTTGAGGCCTAGTTGCGGCCTACCATGTGACACAGGAGTGAGGGAAGCGGCCGATCCCTCCACCCACAAACTACTGTGAGCACCCTGGTGAGATACCCCGATTCCCCCCCTGCCGGTGAGGGACATCCCGGCACATCACGCTACATCTCTACCCCCGGGACTGACCTGTGCACACAGTACACCTGCCAGGGCTCAGACTCGGTACCCCACATGGAGACGGGAAGCGACCCCGAGGGGCAAAACCGGGGTCTACTGGAGGCGTTCGACCACATCTGCGCAGCATTTTGGGAGCGGATCAGACTCCGCGCAGAGACAGCGGCAGCCCTACCCTCGCAGAAGGCAGGCACAGCCACTCCTAAGCACGGCACGCTGGAGGGAACAGATGAAATCCATAAACAGCAGCAATACTCACTTATCCATCCGGAGACGAAAACCGGAGTTAGACGGGGCCCACGGCGCAAACGACGCATCCGCACCCTACAGAGGAGACAGAAGAGGCGCCGGCGAACCTCGACACAGAAGGGCTGCTCCACACACAGGCATGGCCCCCTAACCTCTCTGGGTCTGACATCCAGACTCAACTGCCTCTCAGCAACAGCCGACGGAGACACTCCTCACTTACCAAGCTGGAACACACGGAGACTACCGCTTTCCGTCCCAAATGCAAAATCTGAGATCTCCCTGTACACAGGCCCGTCGACTTCCACACTGGCGTGAAAACCTGATCGACAAGCTGCAGGACTGGCCTGCGATGCCTGCAGGCATAGGCTGATGGGGGAGGCACTACAGGACTCTATGGGACTCAGGGCACTGGACTGGCTACCCAAGACCATACCTGCATGAGCTTAAAACAGTATGAGCACTGCACAACCCTTGTTGTTTTTATTTTACTTTGTTGTTTTTCATCTACTTTCTGTTTCAACCCACTGACCATACTGCAGGTTCATGCCCTAACCCTTAGAGAATCCTAAAGCACCACAGGAGGGGTCCCCCAGTGGGATGTAGCAGATAGTAGCTAGACATATCAAACCCGGTCTTTAAACGTCTGGTACAAGCTTGTTCATATGACACCCCTATCTCTAATATCAGCAACTTTAATATGACTTAGTCTCCCAAATCTTATATCAGAGCTGACATAAAAACTAACCTTGTGATCAACCTACGTTGTTACATAAAAATGTGCACTGTTACTTAATGCCACACAATTGTTCTTCTATGATGTCTAATGAGCTTACACTCGCTGTTGTGGCGTTGCTTGCCTCCCTGTTTATCCTATGCACAACAAAATAAAGAATTAAAAAAAAAAAAAAAATGGGCCTATGTTTGACCCTATACTTTTCCAAAACCCCATAAAACCTGTACATGGGGTACATTTTTCTGTAATGTCTCATGAGTACTTTTGTACTCATGAGACATTACAGCATACAAATATGCTTATTTTATTGCAGTAAAAGCCAACAGTATTATGATATTACCACTTCAAATGCCATGCAGAACCTTTTTATTTGAGGCAATAAGAAAGTACAAAGCAACTGAAATGAAGTAATAAAATACATACGGATGCATAAAGAAACTTTGCATGAGAAATAACACGAGATATTCACAGTGAAATAAGCATATCAAATTATACTCCTGACTAAATCTGCCTCATTTTAAGTAGGTAAGATGTCATGCGTAAAGAACATAGAACAGGTCAGTGAGACCCAGCTACAGTGAAATTATAGGAACCCCCATACTGCAGCCTAGCACCTTAAACTATGCTTAGGTAGAGGACTCGAGTGGTGGGTCTTTTAGGCCTGCGACGCCATGATGGGCCTGCTTTGGAATACACAACCTCCTGCAAGATACTTCCGGACGATGTGCGCTGGGGTAGGTAAGGGGGTCAGCTCGTGTGGAATCTTTTAACCTGCTTACTAGTTTGTCCCAAAAAGCCTCAAACATCCTGTCGAACCCCCGCCAGAGTGTGAAGTTATGGGCCTTGTGGACACGGGGGGGGCACGTTTATCTTGGATGGGACTCCACACCAAATATTGTTCCTGACAATGCAGCACACCCGGTCTCAAGGTTTAAAGGAGGGGGGACGATGGTGGGGCACCACAACCAAGATTCTGCCTCCAGGTAATACTGGAGCCAAGAGATCAGCCACTTCAAGGTCTCTGCCACCAGGAGGGCCACATGAGTTCATGCAGCTGATATTCTGGTACACAAGGGTACTGCTGCTCCCAGAAATAGGGTTAACCCTACAGCTCTTGCATGTTTATTACTCAAGAGTTTAGAGTCCACAATGTAAGTAACGCACGATGCTGTATGGAGCTCAGTCAGTGTGCGACCACTTAGATTGGCATGCAGACCTGGCCCCTACTTCACACTTAAGATTTTATTTATATTAACTTATGTGTCATATATAAATATTTGATGCGAGTTGAAAGCCCTGTTTCTCCTGAACAAAATGATTTACAAGAAGTGTGGGGACACTTAATATGAAAGGGGTAAATTATGGTTGAACAGACTAATAGCTCAAATTCTAGGTTTTGTTTTGGTCAGAACTTGTGCAATTCCCTTAGTCGTTAAGGAGTTAATAGATGAATGTTCAGTAGCTGCTCAGCATCTGACCACACAGCAAATAGATATGGTCTGCAATGAAGATGGATGATGTGGAAAAAAAATAATTAGTCCAATATGAAGCTCAGACATTCTCTCCTTTGATCATCAGACAATCGTGTGGAATCTCCTACAGATCCAAGCCGTATGTGGGTTTTTGGACAAAGCCTTTGGAGTATTAAATATCAGAATAACAGAAAATATATACATATATTCGATATTAATTAATACATTCCCAGTGGATGTGATGATAACAAGATTTATTTAAGATAGTGAACTTGTAATTGAACTCACATTTCCAAAGACTTGACATAAAACTCAACAGGCTTTGTCCTTGATTGTGGTCAGAGAAAGAAACAGTCTTAAAAAAAACAACCCAAAGAACCATCAAATGTGTTTTTAATTGTGAATGTATTTTTTTTTTTTTATCAAATCTTTTGTACCCTTAAGTTATAAATTAAGAAATAGTGTTAGGAAAGACATTTTACCCCATCTTCAAGTGTTATGCAAGTGGTTACACAATACATAGGTCACATTTTAAATGGACAAAGATGGACACTTTAATTTTAGGGTGTGGGTGGTGGTCTGGCCAGGTGGTGGGGCTGTTCTGAGAATTTTTAAGTGCCTTACTGATAATTATTTATGCAACTAAAATGTAATCTAGAACAGCACACACATTTAAAAAAAGGGTTTCCACTTGAAAAAAAGCCCTGTGTTGGCAAAACGCATTGTGGCTCATTTTAATTAGTATTTTACTGCCAACTAAATAAAGGAATATTGGCTACTTAATCTCCGTGAGTGTGCCATATACCTTTTATTATTTTATGAATTTACTGCCTGGCTTCCAGTTCATTGTTCCAGTGAGGACCTCACCAAAAAAGTCCAGGTGGGGATTATACCACCTATGTCCTGTCCATTGAGTGGTCGGTCTGCTCAAGTTAATGTGAGTACATTCCTTTTAAGTTGCTACTGGTTTGTTTTATACAGAAAACACTATGGTGGCTCCCTTTGTGGGTTCCTTTATTGGGTTTGACAAGTGCACAGCAACGTTTCAACCCGACCCCAAGTCTATGTCAAGCTTGACAAAGACCTGTGGTCAAATCGAAACGTTCCTGTGCACTTTATGTTCCATTAAATCCTACTTGTACTTTAACACAGTGAGGTCCCTGCTCCTGGTTCCCTCATTCATTAGGATTACTCTAAGAACCTGGAAACTTTAAATGTATTTTTCACCAATATTTCAGATTGCAAAAAAATAAAATAAAAAACCTCGAGACAAATTACAAAACTGCCTCTGGATCTAAACAAAATGGGTTTTATGGCACAGTTACAGATAAACATTAATGAAATTATTGCCCTGCACAACAAGGTGTGATGGTAGTCACCATCACCTGAAGTTTCATATGGTCACATTGTGTAGGACCCTGGATTCCGCCTTTGTCGAAGTCACCCTGTACCCATAAGAGCACGGTGTGTATTGTTGTTTTATTGTTATGTGTTTTCTGTGTTCTCTTGTCAGGCTGATGCTTGCTACCAAGTAGGTGATTTGGCTGTAGACCCTATACAGTGCCATCTGTAGGTAGCAACAGCAACATGCACTACCTGAATCGCAAGGTTTGTTAGTTTTCCCCCACCCGTTATGTTTATGTCGGATTATGAGTGCCGGTATGTTTCTTCACATGATTTGGTTTTATGTATTTGAGTGTGTCACAGTAAGCTTTATGTAATGATCATATGGACTAGTCCCAAGTAAAAAAAAAAAAAAAAAAAAAAAAAAAAAAAAAGCTTGTGTTAGTTCCTTTTGGAACTAGGTGTTCTGTGTGGATTTTTAGGGATCCCAGTCACTGGTGCCTTATTATGACATCATATATAATGTGGACCCCTTCCATTAGTCTCCTTTTATAGTGTCAGCCCATGTGTCATTTTTTGAGGATGTGTACAGACTTGTGACATCACAGTCCTCTGTGACCAATCACAACCCAGTATAGGGTGTGTGTGTGTGTATATATATATATATATATATATATATATATATATATATATTATTATTTTTATTTATTTTATTTTTTTTATTTTTTTTCTGGTTGTTCTTGTTTCCTTGCCCGGTTGTGATTTTTGTTAACTGACAGTGTGTTTATACAGTGTATTGGACTTCCTGACCTCTGCTAGTTTGACTATTCTTACTCTGTTATCCTGATCTTGGCCTGGTAATCGATTACATGTATTTCTGTAATTCTGACCTCTGTCTCTAATTTATTCTTGGTCTGCTTGCAGACATTTCATATATCTGTCTCAGGTACTAACCCAGCCACTCAAAGGACCGGTACATGTATCTTTACTGTTACCTTTAGGTTTGCATGTTAGGGTAACTATTCCTGACACATGCATCCCTTAAGGAAAATATAGTGGACGTGGTAACCCCAAGTTATACAGCCCCTCCATGCCCGAAAGATCTAAAATGCATCAACAGAATATTGAATAAAATGGATCCAGATTTTTTTTTTTTTTTTTATTACAATGCTGGATGCAATTTTACAAAACATGCAAACACCACATTCTATTGTCTTCTACAGCCAAGAATAATAAGTGAAATAGCAGGAGTAAAATTGTCTCCCAGAGCTTTTTAACAAAAGTAAATAAAAAAAATTGTGTGTACATGCTAGTAGAGGTGAAACCCACTATGAGCTCTGTTTGTGGATCCATGCAGCTGTAAAGCAGCCAAAACCACCTGCTGAGCATGAGAGCAATAGGAAGGCCATCACCACTTGGACTTAGTCATTTCCTGGATCAGGAGAAACTCACTGCAGAAGAAGCACAACTGTTGATTTGCTTCAAAAGTTGGACAGTTGCTTCATACATAATGCGCTCACCTTTGATTGGCATTCCAGCCCACGATGGAATAGTAAACAATTTCAACAACTGTAGAGAAAACTCAATATTATGAGTGCCTTGAATAGAAGTGTCAGAGTTAGCAAGTTCGGGGAAGACATTGATAGACATCTGATTTGCAGGGGTTAAGACATCTGTTCTTGACTCCAGAACTTTTACGCAGTAGATAAAGTGCTTGCTTAGTATGTCGTATGTCTACTGTATAGACAAGTCTACTAATTTGAAGAAACCAGACATATGTGACGGATCTAAAAAGATTTTTTTTAAAAAGGGCTGCGCCAATAGACAATATAAAAAAATAAACAGATTTTTGGAACAAACAAAAAATAAGTCAATGTGATAGGATATGTTTTAGTCTTTAGTACAGCAAGGACTTTTCTCTGGGTAGAGAAGCTCTCATTTTCTTGTTGATGTATATAGAACGACAAAAGCTAGTGTAATACATCATACCTACTTATGTAATAAAAATAAATACATTTTATCACAAATTAAATCACATTTTATACCCAGCGAAAACTCCCTGCTGTACTAAAGGCTAAAACGTCTACTATCAAGAGACTATTATTTGTGAGGACTATCACATTGACTTATTTCTTGTTTGTTCCAAAAATCTATTTATTTTTGATATTTTCTATTGGCGTTGCCCTTTATTTTTATTTTTTTTCTGTATATTCTCTAAATGGTTTAGAGGGATTCCTCTTTTAGAGTTGCTGCCTTTTTCTGTTGGTTAGCACTTAACCATTTTATGTATTATATGTGACTGATCGTTGTAAGCCCCTTTCTTTAGGACCTGCAGCCTTTACTTCTTACTGCTTTTCACAAGATGTCATCTCTATAACATTTATGTTAGCCAAGTTTTGTCTGATTTATTATTTCCCATGAAATCGGCATCTGAAATCATATAAGAATCATGTGCCCCAAATGAGGGCACATTAAAGTATTGTGCCACGTACAGTTGGCAATATTGTGTCCATACTTCATATGACTTCTTGAGGTTTTCTTTGCAGCTATATTTTCAGGATTTATGATGATTGCATATTTAGAGAATCCAGAACAGTTGAGCCCTTGTATTAGGTTTTCAGAAGCACTGTGATTTATTTTTCACTAACCCTCCTTCCCAAACCATGAACTATATTTAGAGATTGATGCTTATAATTCCCACAAACAACCTGCACTACCACGAGAGATGGAAACCGGAATCCAAAATATAAGAAAAAAGAAAAGAAAAAAAAAGAAATGTATAATATTTTTTTTAATAGGCACAATTAATGAAACATTATAATATGATAATTTGGGAGTTAATGTGTCAAACAGAGTTGTGAGTTGCAGTGTTAAGCCATAATAAAGCATTCCTCATATGGCTGAAAGGATTGTCCGAACTCTGCTTATTGACAAAAATCACTAAATTGTTGCATCGATCTCCAACCAATTAAGATATTGATTAAAGTTCTACAAGAAAAATAAAAAACTAATAAAAGGAAATTAATAATTCACCTCTCAAAGAAATATAGATCATTAAGCTTTGACCTTACAACTTTGGAATGCAATTTCTGTGTTAATGTAGCCACTTTTCCTCTATTCAAGTGTGAGGAGGCCATACTTACTTAAAGGGATACCCCAACCCTTTATAAACACATGATGTTTCTATGTATAATGCCCTATTGGTCATTATTATTCAAGTTCCTCCCACCTCCATAACCTGAATGACTACCTAAAACTTATCTGGTATCCTGCGGCAGGTGATGCTCCCAGCATAGCTTTCCATTCCCCATCTGATGTGCACTCGATTGGACCCTTTGACCAGTTTCGATTGCATGTTCATGCTCAGAGCAGGTAAGGGGAGGGAACATTTAAAGAAAATACAGAAATAATTGAGGGTATAGGGAAGTTAGAGGGCTTCAATGAAGGAGGGAGGGGAGACAGAAGCGGATATCGGTCGCCCAGGGCACAACAATACAGATTTATAACTCTTTCACAGCCTGGGTCATCTATTGCTGGGGTGGTTGTTTTTGTAATTATATAGAGGTGTATATATTTTACTGTGTCTTAAGCCATACAATGATTTACTGGATTAAATTAAACCCACCAATAGGACAAATGCTCAAGAGGTTCTAGGAAACCCAGGAGATGGTGGATTGGGAGGGGGGGGGGGACTCCATGTTTTTATACTTCAACAACAAACCTCAACCCGGGATATCTCCCAAATATTTATCTCATTTTGGAAAGTCTTGTTTTTCAACCTTTGTCCCGCTTTCCTGGAGTAAATGCAGGGCACCATAGAAAATCACTTGAAAGTGTGATATGTTCTCCACATAACACATTCAAAGCAATGTATTATAGACCATTCCAGACCAGGCAAATGTGAATTCCCAGTTGGTTGCCTGGAAAATGGAGCATTAGTTTAGCACACTTGCACATTTATTATGTCTCCTTACTAATTTATTCTTTAGAGGCAATGTATGCTGTATCATTAACGCACCTGTTTTTACCCAAACCATTTCCATCTGAATTTTAATTTCCATCAGTGTTGACAGTCCTACAAATATCATTACAATAGAAGTAGATGAAAAAGGATATAGCGCTTCTGTAAATTAATATGTAAACCTTTTTAGCAACAAACTTTTAGACTTCAAATATAAAAAACAGAGAAATTCCCCTTAGCCCTAGATCAACAAAGTTGAATCTGTGGCTAGGGAAATGGGTCAGAGTAGGTGGTACCAGCTCCACCGAAAATTGGGCATGAACCCTTTATTGTAGAAATAATGAAAAACACACACTGGATGCTAAGGTTGTGCCCCTTTAACCCCTTAAGGACACATGACATGTGTGACATGTCATGATTCCCTTTTATTCCAGAAGTTTGGTCCTTAAGGGGTTAAAAGAGAAACTACCCAGCAAGCTGGTAAGATGACAAAACACTAATATTGAGCCTAATCAATCTTAAGATTTGGAGTCCAGCAGATAGGGAAAAAAATAGGGGAGAGAAACTAGGAAATACCAAATAGTACTAGATATTATTGATACGGTGCATAAAAAAAGTATCTCAAAATCAACAGTGATACACTGAAACTTTATTAAGCTGCTTATAGAAAGAGATACAATTACCACTGTGTATCCAAATATAATTCTGTTGTATGTCATTAGACATTTTCCCTTTCACTTTACAACTTTACATCAGTATTGGCTATACGTTTTTCCCTTACTCAATACTGTGCTTTTCATGGTTATATTCATAGATTGCACAAGATATACCCCAAAGGACCACACTGTTTAGGGGATTATTGTCTTCTACTCCTCTGGGAACAGCATTTTGTATACCAAGGATAGACATTATAACCATTTATAGGATACAGAATTATATTTGGATACACAGTGGTAATTGTATCTCTTTCTATAAGCAGCTTAATAAAGTTTCAGTGTATCACTGTTGATTTTGAGATACTTTTTTTATGCACCGTATCAATAATATCTAGTACTATTTGGTATTTCCTAGTTTCTCTCCCCTATTTTTTTCCCTATCTGCTGGACTCCAAATCTTAAGATTGATTAGGCTCAATATTAATGTTGGTTTGTCATCTTACCAGCTTGCTGGGTAGTTTCTCTTTTAAAGGGGCACAACCTTAGCATCCAGTGTGTGTTTTTCAAACTTTTAGACTTCATTGCAATGAATGTATAAAATAACAGGTATGTTGTGATTCGCCAGCTGTAACATTGTAAAATAAGTGACAAACGCACATTATTGGATGCACTCACACATTCAAAATTATAAAAGCGCCTTATGTGTGCCACTCATGATATCAATAGGGTGCCAGAGTTCCTCCCTTGGATTTCTCTCCAGACTGGTCTTGGAATAACCTCTGGCAAATCGTCTTGGTGATTCAAAGAAAAAGGATATTTATTAAACAAATAAAATAATTTTCACAATAGTGTTTAAAAATGGTCCTATGCGTTTCATTCTTAGGTGAGAACTTCCTCAGGGACCCATATAGGTAAAAGCAATCATATAGTACAAAAAAAATTGCAATCTAAATACCCCTCCCTATAGTTCTCTTTATATATGGCTAGCCCTTAAAAGTAATTCTTGAAGTAGTGGGCGTCCTCTTGTCTAACCTTCGGATTCATTGGTGTCTCAGATGTTCCAGCTGTTTTCATTTATAGTTGATTACCAATTCTCGCCGATAATTTTCTCCTCCGGTCCGTCAGAATTATCGTGACGCACTTTCGTGCGTTCCACCTCTCTAATGACCTTGCGTTCCACCGGTCATTACATACATGTATATCCTGTAGCTAGCTCTCTCTGGCATCCTTCAAAGGGAAAAGCTTTTCATTTATACAAATAAACTTGTGTTAATATTCGATCTTTGTGTTATACATTGAAGCAAGAATATCATCTATAAAACAAATTAAATCTATTTATTAACATATTTTGAACATTAGATGTAATGAATCTAATATGTGAATATTTTTACATCTTAAATCTTAAACTTATTGAAAACACAATTATTACGTTGATTGCCATTCAATTTTTTTGTGACATAACTGCTTTCATAATGTGACCAATAGGAGAGGAAAAAAACTTTTTTTTTGCCCTTAAAAATTACAAATATTCTAACTCCAATTAGTCCTGACCACTTCATCTATCAGAAATATATAGGCTTTATAATGATGTATTCGTGGGCATAAGCTTATTAGTCATAGGCGTGCGCAGCCTCACTCACACAGCGCCCTCACACACATACACTGCTCTGTGTGTGTGTGTATATAAGGGTGCTGTGTGTGTGTGTATGTATGTGTGTGTAAGGGTGCTGTGTAAGAGGCTACCCGAGTCCTCTCCTGTCTCCCTCACTGCCTGTGGGCCGGTGAGGGAGATCCCGCCCAGCCCATGCGCACGCCTATGTTATTAGTTCCTATTCTTTCTACAACATAATTAATATAAAAACAGTGCAATAAAAGAAACAAGTTGCAATATAGTGACTTTTATAAAGTGATCTGGGATATTATCATTCATTATATACCGTCTTGGATTGTCTACTAAACAAATATTATTTGTATCTTTTAGGATACCAATTTTTGGCTTGTAACAGCCCATTTAAACCGTATCAAGATGAACCAACAATAAGATTTACAAAGGAAATAACGTGAAACCACAAATTCTGGATATTTAGCTATAGATGCACCTAATTAAGAAAGTATGCCAAATCTATATCTATGTTAATAGGCCGCACAAAAACAATGTTGAAGGTGCGACTATTGGAGCACATTAATAATATTAAAAACATTTTTTTTTTTTTTTTAGAAACACTCAGTCCCACTACACCAACAACTGCCCCCAATTTCATTTAAAAGGTCTCAGTTGTGTCGGTGTTGAAAGAATCTTGCCCCACTGGAGAGGGGGAGATAGAGATAAAAAAAAACTGGCACAACGAGATACCTAGTGGATACACAAAATGCAGACTTTAGCCTCAAAAGGACTGAACATAGATCTAGATCTGGTATGCTTTCTTAATTAGATGCATCTATAGCTAAATATCCAGAATTTGTGATTTCAAGTTATTTACATTTGAAAATCTTATTGTTGGTTCATCTTAATATGGTTTAAATGGGCTGTTACAAGCCGAAAATCGGTATCCTAAAAGATACGAATAATACAATGTGTTTATTAGACAATCAAAGAGGGTATAATGAATATCACAGGTCATTTTATAAAAGTCACTATATTGCAACTTATGGTTTCTTTTATTGCACAGTTTTTATATTCATTATGTTGTAGAAAGAAGAGGAACGAATAAGCTTATGCCCACGAATACATCATCATGAAGCCTATATATTTCTGATAGATGAATTGGTCAGGACTAATTGGAGTTAGCTTTTTTTGCCCTTAAAAAATAAAAAAATATTCTAAGTTTTCTCCTCTCCTATTGGTCACATTATGAATGAAGTTATAGGTCACAAAAAAATTGAATGGCAATCAAAGTAATAAATCGGGGCGGGGCCTGACTGCGGAACGGAGCAGTCGCATGTCGTTGCTGCTCCGGTTTTCAACCGTGCTCACTGCCGAATACCGACAGATTGAGGCTGTAAATCACATTACAGCAACTCCCAAACGACTGGGGCCACCGTGACCTACGCGTAGACACCAGGAAAGCTGATCTTAACACCGATCCCGACTCGCACGAGGATGCGGCCTACGAGCATGGCGGCGGGGGGGAGAGACGGCCGCTCTCTCGCCGTTGAAACAAGCTACGGGACAAGGTTTGTGCCTCCGTTCCCCCCCTATGGACCGGCGGGGGTTATCCCGGTCCCCACCAACGGGACATATGCGAAATCAGAAACTGCAACCTCCCACCTAAGACTGGACTCCGGAGGCTCTGGGCCCAGCCATTTAACGGAAACCTCAAAGAGCACACTCCTTAAGCCGCCCAGAAACGCACTAGAGTTCCTAAACCAGCTAGGCACACGCATGTGGGGAGGACACATGCCCAAGGGACTGCCTTACAAACGAGAGACCAGAGCACTGGCGGCCTGGATCTGCCCGGCCGTCCGGCGCCAAATGAGGGTACTCCCCACACGAACAGCCAAGGTGGCATCCCAGCGGAACCACAGCCTAAGCGAAGCCTCTCCAAAACATGCCGGCAAACACGGGGCGGATGCAAGACCCGACTCATGCGAGCTCCTGAGCGCTTTCCAAGCAAACCGCCAAACGCACCCAGCCACTAAAGGGGCCACACGCTCTTCTTCCGAGCTGGGGGTTCGTCAAGAGGTAACCCTCCCAAGCCACCCATACACCCGAGGAGACAGCCGAGCACCGGCAAGCCCTTGGGCCCACGACCCTGTTGATGGGGTCAATGGAACTGTGGCAAGAACCCCTACTAAGGCCTCGGGCCGAGGACACATGGTCCCCAGACACCAAGCACCAGGACAGAGCGGGCAGAGAGCGGGGAATCAGAAGACTCCAGGCAGACACGATGCCGAGAGTACCGCGCCAGACCACAGAAGGGTCTGCACCCGGAACCATCCCAGTGGCATCGGGTGACATGTCTCAACCATCCGCACCCCAGCCACCAGTCTAGACACTGAAAGGGACTTGGGACGCTTAACACTGCTGTAATTGTACAGCCGCACAGTACCGTTAATGCTGCTTTACTTTTCTCCCTTACCTTGGTTTAAACAACTCTGGGTAATCTTTCTCTACTTGCCCAGCTTGAAGGTCTAGGCCTCTTTCATTACAACGTTAATGCATGCAAATTGTGTAGCAACGTCCTAAGCCTGTTTAGCCTGAAACTAGCTCAGAATAACCGTTGACCAGGTTGCGTATCTCACAGCCTGTTTATTTCTATGTTATTTTCATGCCAAGTTAAGCATAAACTGTACGTCAGAAGATGCTCATTAGTTTTACCCTGGTTGCCTTTCCAATATTGCTGACGGTATCACCGTATAGTTCGAATAATATGCCATAGCCTTGTTTATCTAGTCTTTAATTTAAAGCATAGACATAAGCATTATCACATTTTAGACTAACCTACTTTTATTACTTTTGTTTCTCAAAGCCTGTATTACTCTGTCTACATGATTGTTTCACAAAAAAAAACCAAAAAAAAAAACCATGGCAATCTTTCTTTGAGGTGCATTGTACACCGTCTCGATATTGTTATCTCATGTTATCCCACAATGCCTCCTCTTTCCCTTCTGTACCCCATGACGCATCTGCCATAATAAAAGAAAGATTTACAAAGTAATAAATCATTGTGTTTTCAATAAGTTTAAGATGTAATATATATATATATTCACATATTTATTAGATGCATTACATCTAATGTTCAAAATATATGGTAATAAATAGATTTAATTTGTTTTATAGATTATATTATTGTTCTTTTTTGACACACTCACTTGCTTCAATGTACAAAACAAAGATTGAATATTAACAAGTTTATTTGTAGAAATTAAAAGCTCTCCCCATTAAAGGACGCCAGGGGGATCTAGCACCAGGATATACATCTGTATGTAATGACAGGTGGAATGCACAGTCATTAGAGATGTGGAGCGCACGGAAGAGAGTCAAGAAAGGAACGACGGGGGCGGGGCCGGACCGCCAAGCAGAGTGGATGCATGGCACTAGAGCTCCCGCTATTTTCAGGCATTATGGCCCCAAAACGCACCTTCTGGCACTGAGTCACGGCAGGCAACTGCACTATGAGGTGCTAGGACCGGAGGACAGTCGGCGACCCGCTTCTGGGCCCGCAATTGGAGCGAAAACGGAGCTCCGAGGCCTAGTCAAACCTTTCCGGGTGGTGAGTAGGGCGGACGGCCGCCGCCCTGCTATCCTGCCTGGCTACAACACGGAGGTCCCCTAACACAATGGGGTGATGGCCCTGCTTCCCCCCCTCTGGGCCGGTGGGGGTCATCCCGGCCTACCCTGGGGTTCTACCCCGAGCGGGGACTTTGTTTATTACCTAAGATGGCGGCTGCGACATGGCGGCTGCGACTGAGCGGCACACTATGGAGAAGGCGGCCCCCCCTCGGGGCTCTTGGCGCTCACTACGGGCAACTCAGGGAGAAAATCATTAGAGCAACCTACCTGTCCTGTGTCCCGACCTTGAGTGCTCCAATCGACACCGAGGACCTTGAGCGGAGACCATCTGACTGGCAAGCGACTCCAAGGGCACTCAGACTGTAAGCCGGCACGTTCCTGCACAAGCGAGCAACACGCACGACAGCCGAGTATCAGTATGAAGACCTCACACATACCCAGCTCCCACCCGCAACCGTCTGACACTACCTGACAGGCCACACCACAGCATCTTTATTCGGGTAGAGCTGAACAACACAGAACTGCGACCTGCCAGTGATGGGAGTTAGCTGCTCTCTGCATGAGGACTGGGGTTGCCTACTCGCTGCCTCCTGAACAACTACATTCAAGAGCAACTTTCCCTCTCCTTTGGGAGAGGAGTCTCTGCTCGGAACCCAGGGTTATTTGTTAATCACGGTGGCATAATTTTTTCTTTTTTATATTTTAAGCAAACACCAACTGTGCCATATTACCTAGCATATTTGTCTCTCACACCTAATCTACTATAACTGTGCATTAAGTTTTTGCCTTGTTCCATCTTTCAAGCCTGCTATCAGGCAGCGAAGCGCAGATTACATATAAGTAACCTAACAGCTAAGCGAGACTAGCCTGCAAAAGCTTGTGTGTTACTCACAGATTACAATGCAAATAAGATTATACTGCATGTATACATTCTGGTAGTTTGTGACACAGCATGCCAATTCTGAGTTTAGATAGAGCAGCGATGTTGCCATATGTACTAAACAAGCCTCAGATATTTTCAGCTAGCATGTTAATCCATAGGCTGTAAGATTAATCCGTATACTGCATTACTAAACTCTAAGACAGGCAGATTTCTTGTGCAACTATTATCCATTGTTTAGCCTTTAACATGTCTCCTATCTTGAATATAAAAAAAAAACTGTACTATGTATTTCAACGCAATACCTATGTTATTGTATGTTTCCAAACCTGCTTGCACCTGCTATTGTGGCGGTACAAGCATGATTGTTCAAGCTATGCTCAAATAAAATAAAGAATTTAAAAAAAAAAGAGAAAGTAACGACGGACAGAAGGAGAAAAATATCGTTGGGAATGGTAATCAACTATAAATAAAAATGGCTGTAACATCTGAGACACCAATGAATCCGAAGGTGTGACAAGAGGACGCCCACTACTCCACCAATGACTTTTAGGGGCTACCCGTATATAAAGAGAACTGTGAGGAGGGGTATTTAGATTGTAATTTTTTTGTACTATATGATTGATTTTACTTATATGGGTCCATGAGGAAGTTCTCACATGAGAACGAAACACGTAGGACCATTTTGGAATAACCTCCGGCAAATCATTTTGGGGATTCAACGACCAGTCTGGAGAGAAATCCGAGGGAGGATCTCTGGCCCCCTATTGATATCGTGGGTGGCACCCATAAGGCACTTTTATCATCTTGATTTGTGAGTGCATCCAATAATTTGCTTTTGTCACTTATTTTACAATATTACACTATGTAACATTTGTGTTTATAGGTTTACCAGCAAGATACCTAAAACCTATGTATATATACACACACACACACGTCTGCTATAGTTGGTGACCATCTGGGATGTGACCCAGGGAGGCTGTGTACCCATAAGTTAAGCTGAATGTCTTATTCTTTATCTGTATATTTCACTGGTGTCAGGTGGAATTGTCACATTTATAAAGCCTTGCTGTGCAATATCTTGCAGTTTAATGGAACCAGATTTTGCAATATTTAGCTGGACTTCACACTTGCTGGAGTATGTAATACATTTTCAGTTTTCTAGTGGTCATACCTATAAACTGGAATCCACATGGACATTCCAGTAAATAAATAACATTCTTGGAATTACACAAGATTTCATTATTTAGTATAAATTCTTTTTGAGTGATATTGGACATAAATTTTATAAAGATAGTATTTTCTTTTATAAAAACCTCCATAACCAGGCTCATTGGAGGGTTCCTTAATTTTATCTTTCATAGTGTAGTCCAGAGTTAAATGCATTTTCAAATTTGCTGTGCCACTAGGTGTGCAATTAGGTTTAGTTGGGAATATACATTTAAGTATTTCATCTTCTTTCACGATATATCAGAATTTGTGGTTATAATCTAATACAAATTTCTGAATATTGGAGGAGACCTTCTCTATTTAATAGTATAACTATCTGATTCTTCTGTTAAAATGGGTTTCTCATAATTCTTATTAATTTGCTAGAATTTCAACTTGTTCGTTATAATAAGAAAGGTTTTTGTGCAATTTCTACTTAACCTGAAGAGTTGGTTTTTAGGTACTCTTAAACCAGGGTTCATAGTGACAGCCTGAACTGTCACTATATCCATTCACCTGTACAATCTTAAAACAATTTAAAAAAAAATAGTTTTTTTCTGGTCATTCCCAAATGAAAAGCATTTCATCTATATATCTAACATAAAATGTTTATTTCTTTCCCAGTCCTATGTTGTGACCAGATAAAATTTTCTCCCCATTCTCCCATGAATAAATTAGCATAGCTAGGGTCAAATAGAGTCCCTATTGCTTTCCCTTGTACTTAAAGGAAAGTAGTTTGTTAAAAAAAAAAATTTTTTCAATTTAAAAATTACAAATTGATTTTATTATATAAAACGGTACCAATGTACCTCAGGAATTCTCCCTTCTTTGCTTAAGATACATCTTACTGAATAGTAGCCTTTGTTATGTGGTGTAATTTTTCATACTTCTGGTTATAAGATAAGGGAATCTGGTTTGACAAATTTGCAAGTCTATTTTGTGTCTTTTTGAATTTCTCTACCAACATCTGTATTCATTATCTCCCTTGTTAACTGTCCTAACAATTATACTAGGATCATTTAAGGTCTCCCATATAACTTTAGTGAAATTATATTTAGCTTTCGTATTGTTAATATTTTCAATTTATTTTGTTACAAATTTTTCAAATACCTGGACTGGTCCTGTTTTATGGTATTAAATAAAACTAGTAGTATTGGGCCTCTATTATTGTCGTTTTTGTTTCAGAATCATTTTCTGTTTATTTATCACAAAGAGTCTTCTCACATTACAGTTCTTACAATTGTATTAATATTGATGAATGCTGGAAAAAACAAAAAGCAAACAAAAAAACAACAACACATTTTGTCTGCACATATTTTGCTTAAAACTTACTTCCATTGCAGATAAAAATGTGATGAGAAATTGTATTTTACAATCATTGTAAGGTATATTGGAAGATAGTCTTCTATTATTCCTTTTTGCCCAATCTTTTTCTTCTAGGATTACATTTATTTTTAATCTATATCAAGACTCTAAGCTATAAGACACTGGAAAAGCTGGTGAAGTCAAAGAGAAAGAATATATTGCAACATATTACACTTTTTGGTTCAACATAATATACCTGTTAAACTAGTTGTTTAGGAGATATGTCCCACCACTTAAACACAAAAGTAAGAGTGCAGCGCTATGCAAATTGTTACTTACCCCTTTAAATTGTATGGGGTAAAATTACATATAATAAAAAAGAAATATATGAAATAGTGCAATATGATTAATAAATATGCAGTGGGAGTGAATAAATCTATGTATGGTCACTCACAATTTTTAGAGCTTTTTGAGGGGTATAGGCTCTAAACACTGTAGCTTTTAGGGCCTTTTAAGGTGGCTCCCTTTAAAAGGCCTTCTTCTATATCAATTTTCTTTCACAGGTATATTTGAAAAAAGAAGAGATACAGCGATATGGGCAAAGATTGTTTAACCCAATAGGTAGAAATAATTACATATAGCACAAAATTTGCTCACCTTTTTATGAGCCTGTTAATATAACTGGCTCCCAACTTTTTTTGGGTAGTGTCAAATTGTAGGGTGACACTTCCCTGTGGGAACCTGGGATTCCGGTATGGTGGAATGAAGATTAAGAGTAGGACTTCTAGAGGAGTTTTAAAACACTATGAGTAACAAAGGAGGGAAATAAAGCTTCTTGTTCTATCCTCAGGGGAGTACCTGTCAGGATCGTTGTGGAACCAAAATGTAGAGACAGGGCTGCCATCAGAAATTGTGGGGCCCCTGACAAAGCACAAGGTCTGCCCCCCCCTCCCCCTCCTTCCCGGGCCCCCCCACGCCCTACCTAGTCCGCTGACAATGATGCAGGACTGAATGTGGTGTGTATAGTGGAAGTGAATTAGAATGTGTGTAATAGATGTAGTGTTTGTGTGTATTAGATACTTTTTGTGCAGTGAATGCAGAGTGTGTGTTTGTGTAGCGGATGCAGTGTGTATAGTGAACGCAGAGTGTGTTTGAGTAGTGGATGTAGTGTGTGTACAGTTATGTAGTGTGTGTGTGTGTGTAGTGGATGTAGTGTTTGTATGTACTAGATGAAATGTGTTTAGTGGATGCAGTGTCTGTAGTGGATGTAGTGCGTGTATTAGACGCAGTGTCTGTGTATAGTGAATGCAGAGTGTTTCAATTTGTGGTGGATGTAGTGTGTGTACTGTGAATACAGGATGTTTGTGTAGTGGATGCTGTGTGTACAGTTCATGCAGAGTGTATGTTAGTGTAGTGAATGCAGAGTGTGTGTCAGTATAGTGAATGCAGAGTGTGTGTCAGTATAGTGAATGCAGAGTGTGTGTCAGTATAGTGAATGCAGAGTGTGTGTCAGTATAGTGAATGCAGAGTGTGTGTCAGTATAGTGAATGCAGAGTGTGTGTCAGTATAGTGAATGCAGAGTGTGTTAGTGTGTAATAAATGCAGAGTGTGTGTTCGGATGTAGTGAATGCAGAGTGTGTCAGTGTAATGAATGTAGTGTGTGTGTAAATTTGTAGTAAATGCAGAGTGTGTAAATTTGTAGTGAATGCAGAGTGTGTGTTAAGGTGTAGTGAATGCAGAGTGTGTTAGTGTGTAGCGAATGCAGAGTGTGTTAGTGTGTAGCGGATGCAGTGTGTGTTAGTGTAGTGAATGCAGAGTGTTAATGTGTAGTGAATGCAGAGTGTTAGTGTGTCAGTGTATGCAGAGTGCGTGTTGTGTCAGTGTATGCAGAGTGCGTGTTGTGTCACTGTATGCAGTGTGTGTTGTGTCACTGTATGCAGTGTGTGTTGTGTCACTGTATGCAGTGTGTGTTGTATTAGTGTATGCAGTGTGTGTTGTATTAGTGTATGCGTTGTGTCAGTGTATGCAGTGTGTTTGTTGTGTCAGTGTATGCAGTGTGTGTGTTGTGTCAGTGTATGCAGTGTGTTGTGTCAGTGTATGCAGTGTGTTGTGTCAGTGTATGCAGTGTGTTGTGTCAGTGTATGCAGTGTGTGTGTTGTGTCAGTGTATGCAGTGTGTGTGTGTTGTGTCAGTGTATGCAGTGTGTGTGTGTTGTGTCAGTGTATGCAGTGTGTGTTGTGTCAGTGTATGCAGTGTGTTGTGTCAGTGTATGCAGTGTGTTGTGTCAGTGTATGCAGTGTGTGTGTTGTGTCAGTGTATGCAGTGTGTGTGTTGTGTCAGTGTATGCAGTGTGTGTGTTGTGTCAGTGTATGCAGTGTGTGTGTTGTGTCAGTGTATGCAGTGTGTGTGTTGTGTCAGTGTATGCAGTGTGTGTGTTGTGTCAGTGTATGCAGTGTGTGTGTTGTGTCAGTGTATGCAGTGTGTGTGTTGTGTCAGTGTATGCAGTGTGTGTGTTGTGTCAGTGTATGCAGTGTGTGTGTTGTGTCAGTGTATGCAGTGTGTGTGTTGTGTCAGTGTATGCAGTGTGTTGTGTCAGTGTATGCAGTGTGTTGTGTCAGTGTATGCAGTGTGTTGTGTCAGTGTATGCAGTGTGTTGTGTCAGTGTATGCAGTGTGTTGTGTCAGTGTATGCAGTGTGTTGTGTCAGTGTATGCAGTGTGTTGTGTCAGTGTATGCAGTGTGTTGTGTCAGTGTATGCAGTGTGTTGTGTCAGTGTATGCAGTGTGTTGTGTCAGTGTATGCAGTGAACTCTCTCTCTAAGGTATCCATATCCTTCTGAAGATATGGTCTCCAGTACTGTATCCAGTACTCTAAGTGAGGTCCCACCAGTGTTCTGTACAATGGCATGAGCATTTCCCTCTTCCTACTGCTAATACCTCTCCCTATGCAACCAAGCATTCTGCTAGCATTTTCTACTGCTCTATTACATTGTACATTGCCATTAACAGCCAGGAACTGGAGAACAAGAAATGTGAATTCAGGTATAGCTGTTTAACAATGCTTAACAAAATCTCCATTATCTTTTTCATTTATTTTGCAGAAGACAATGTTATTTGTCTATTTTGTATGTTTTAAAAATACATTATCAGTGAAGAATAGAATAAATTTTATCCCATTTGCGAGACATAAAATTGTGATAATGTATATTTGTGATATAAGTAGGAATTACATTTTGAGATGTTAGATATAAATTAATAAAATAAAGAACGAGAGTCAGGGATAGCGTCTGTCTCCACGGGCACAAGTCTGGTGTGGGAGATGTGGTGGGCTAGCCGCTGCGGGACACCCACGGAGTGAAACGTTCGAGGCTTGTGGAGACAAGATGAGCATGTTAGCCTTTTATTATTTTTCTCTAGGGAAAGCATAGGGCCAGTTAATAGTTGTTGTACATGGGCTATTTGCAGCCTCCATTGCATTTCTACCTAGTCTTGATTTCTGATGTATCCTCCATTGCTACATCACCTGTCTGCTCCCTTACCTGCCCACCCCCGCTTACTCCTCCCACCGATCCCTCCCCTTCATCTACAGTCCCCCACTTTCTCCTACTACCCCTCCCTCTACTCCACCTTCTCCTCTCTCCTCCTACTTCTCCTCCTCCTACTCCTCCCTCTACTCCACCTTCTCCTCCTCCTACTCCTTCTTCCTGCTCTTACTCCTCCTTCCTCTTCCTACTCCTCCCTCTACTCCACTTTCTCCTCCTACTCCTCCCTCTACTCCACCTTCTCCTCTCTCCTCCTACTTCTCTCTCCTCCTACTTCTCCTCTACTCCTCATCCTACTCCTCCCTCTACTCCACCTTCTCCTCTTTCCTCCTACTTCTCCTCTACTCCTCCTACTCCTTCCTCCTGCTCTTACTCCTCCCTCCTCTTCCTACTCCTCCCTCTATTTCTCCTTCTCCCCCTCCTACTCCTCCCTCTACTCCACTTTCTCCTTCTACTCCACCTTCTCCTCTTTCCTCCTACTTCTCCTCTACTCCTCCTACTCCTTCCTCCTGCTCTTACTCCTCCCTCCTCTTCCTACTCCTCCCTCTATTTCTCACTCTCCTCCTCCTACTCCTCCCTCTACTCCACTTTCTCCTTCTACTCCACCTTCTCCTCCTCCTACTCCTACTTCTCCTCTATTCCTCCTTCTCCTCCTCCTACTCCTCCCTCTACTCCACCTTCTCCTCCTCCTACTCCTCCCTCTACTCCACCTTCTCCTCCTCCTACTCCACCTTCTTCCCTCTCACTCTATCCACTACTCATTCTTCCATCTCCCCACCACCATATCTATATCCTTTATATGCTTCCTCCCTTCTTATTCCTTACCAATTTCCTCCACTCATAGACAACTCTGCCTCTACCTGACATTATATTTTGAAGAAAAGTTGCTCTGGCCACTCTTTCGCCACTTCCCAGGGGGGAATACCACACTGAAAGAACGGTTTTGGGCACTCTCAAGGAAATAGTGCGGCCCTGACCCAGATTCCCATGGAAGTAAGGGAGGTGGCTGTCCCTCATGTTTTTTCTTCACTAAGTCCCCAGAAATCTCATGAAAGGAACCTGACTCATTAGAACAAAACATGAACATTCAATTTACAAATCTCTACAGAGGGGGGTCAGCAAGAGAACTGTGAATAGAAAGACAAATACCCCCCAATCTCACACAGAAATAGGTGAGGAAACCTCTTCTACTGCTCCTCATGGTTGCTTTGAACAGATGAAAGAAGAAACAAGACACCTTTCAACAGAGCATGCAGTAGCTTTACCAGATCCTGACTCCACTCTGTTTGCGGATAAAGAGGAAAGGTACCATACTGGATTTGCTGTTGCTACAGAAGATCAGGTACGTCAAGCATCTTCACTTTCCTCATTCACATCTGCTCAAGACGCTGAATTGACAGCCTTCTCAGTGGCATACAAAATGCCTGAAGGAAGACATGCCAATATCTACACTGACTCAAGATATGCCCTGGGTGCAGCACATTATTTTGGATCAATCTGGAAGATAAGAAGCACCACTCAGCTGCCCAAAAGCTGCCAACCAAGCCACAAGTGCGCCAAGGGAAGTGGACAGAAGGGTGTCCGCTAAAGAAACTTCTATACTCACCATGTAGATCCTACCCACAGATTTCAAGCTTCTGAAAGAATGACAAGCAGCTGCTGACCCTGAAGAAATACAAAGCTGGAAAAACAGAAAGGGGCAACCCTTGAAGACGGGCTGTACTCCAACACTCTCAAGCTCTGTTTACCCAAAAACATGTACTGGGCAGTGAGCCCATGGAACTTTATACCTATCCAAGACCCTCATGAACTCTTTGATCTCTAAAATACTCCTAAGCACCTAGCTAACTCTCAATATCCCTTTCAAGAATCCAGGTGACAAAGAGCTACTGGGTCAAATATGCACTAGTTATCATAGACATTTTGTCAGGATGGCCAGAAGCCTAGCCGGTCATCAATGTGACAACCAAGACCATATACCCAGTAGTGCATTGTGAAAGTTGCAGAGATCACTCAGTTGATTCATTGTTCCAGATTCAAGACTCTCTCTCTCTGCAACATGAGAAGTAACATTTGTTGATTTTGACACACTTTTGACTAAAGAAAAAATGACTTGTTAAATAAAAAGATACCAGCAAGTAGGTGTTTGATGGCCATAATAATGCCTGACCACCTGCCATCGATGGAAAGCCGAGGACCCCAAAAGGAGACCTCGTGAAGCTGAAGAGATCCAAATGCCAAGCTTCCTCAGGATTATTTGTCCATCCTGAGTTTGTGGTGATATTAATATTGACTAAATGATCCGAGTCCACCTACGCTGATGTAGCGTGGGACAGGTTTAATACTACAATGCATAAGCAAATGCGCCCTAGCCAAGGTTATTATGTCCATACACATAATACATGACAAGGTACTCTTGACACACCACATTCATGCTTCAGAACATAAAGAGGAGCACCCCTCTAAAGGGAAAGTTTGACACACATATATATATATATATATTGATGCCATAGGTGTGCCAAGGGGGGTACCAGATGATTTTGCAGTAAAAGGAAAGTTTGAGTCCATTTTCCCAACCGTCACTGCTAATAATAATAATATTTTGATTTGCATTTATTATATCTATTGTAACCAACAACGTTTACCTGTCACCATGACTTGTTGTGCCTATATTCCAGATAACACAGGTCCATATGGTAATGTAAGCTTGTCTATTTATGATGTCCCTCCGAAGAACTAAGAAGACTTTAAGAACCGTTACTTCATAGGGTTTTGTGCCTTTGGGCTAACCTGTCCTCTGAAACTAACCAATAAAGTTTTTATCTCTTAGAATTTAACATTTCATAGGGGGGACTGATGTAGAATTATTAAAAAGTCTTTATTGTACTTGTATTGAATTCTTGCACTAACTCCATTTTAACCTGATGCTGTGACAAATCCTCCATTTTGTCCTCATAACCTGACTTCTCCATATGAAAACTACATTACATGACAGAATTGCTCAGCACATCTAACACAATAGACAAAGACTGTATTTTTCCATAAAGATATGACTAACCCAGGAACTGCTGAAATTCCCCTAACTCGCAACATAGTATAAATTGAAGGCCATGAGAACACTGTAGTAATGAAATGTTCTATTCATAAGAGACCTTGCACCTGACCACGAGATCTGACATCACCGACCGTGTAAAATGACGCTCAAGACCCCCTTGTCCCCACCCGTGTCCAAAATAATACCACCTCTTGGTGGGTGGACACGAAGCTAACCACTTAGTTTTTGATCCAATTAATAATATTGATGGGTGGACACGGATATAGTCACATAACATTTAATCCAATTAATGATGTTTATTTGTTATTATCTGATATTCAATGATGATGTCATTTTGCCTTTAAAAAGGCCTGAATAACTGTTTTCCAACTAGATTGCATTAAATTTTCTGAAGTGCTTTTAACCTGAAGTCCATGTGTCAGTGTGAGCTTACTTCTGCGTATACGCAATTTAATCATCTCAGATTTGGACAGGAACAGATAGACATTTAAACATATTTGTTTATTTCTAAATTAATCTACATCAATTGTATGCAGTGTGTTGTGTCAGTGTATGCAGTGTGTGTGTGTTGTGTCAGTGTATGTAGTGTGTGTGTGTTGTGTCAGTGTATGTAGTGTGTGTGTGTTGTGTCAGTGTATGTAGTGTGTGTGTGTTGTGTCAGTGTATGTAGTGTGTGTGTGTTGTGTCAGTGTATGTAGTGTGTGTGTGTGTTGTGTCAGTGTATGTAGTGTGTGTGTGTTGTGTCAGTGTATGTAGTGTGTGTGTGTGTGTTGTGTCAGTGTATGTAGTGTGTGTGTGTTGTGTCAGTGTATGTAGTGTGTGTGTGTGTGTTGTGTCAGTGTATGTAGTGTGTGTGTGTGTGTTGTGTCAGTGTATGTAGTGTGTGTGTGTGTGTTGTGTCAGTGTATGTAGTGTGTGTGTGTGTGTTGTGTCAGTGTATGTAGTGTGTGTGTTGTGTCAGTGTATGTAGTGTGTGTGTGTGTTGTGTCAGTGTATGTAGTGTGTGTGTGTTGTGTCAGTGTATGTAGTGTGTGTGTGTTGTGTCAGTGTATGTAGTGTGTGTGTGTTGTGTCAGTGTATGTAGTGTGTGTGTGTTGTGTCAGTGTATGTAGTGTGTGTGTGTGTTGTGTCAGTGTATGTAGTGTGTGTGTGTGTTGTGTGTGTATGTAGTGTGTGTGTTTGTTGTGTCAGTGTATGGAGTGTGTGTGTGTTGTGTCAGTGTATGTAGTGTGTGTGTTTGTTGTGTCAGTGTATGCAGTGTGTGTGTGTAGTGTCAGTGTATGTAGTGTGTGTGTGTAGCGTCATGGTTGTCACCCCCTGATGGCGGCCCTGTGTAGAGATAACACAATAAATAGACAAGCAGTGTACTGGTCCGTAGTGTGGCTGGGCTTATGGTAGAAGAGTCAGAGAGGATGCGCAGGTCAAGGACCAGAGAGATACAGATAAACATTCTAACAGGCCAAGGTCGAAGGATACCAGAGATCAGAAGATTCTAGTAAACTGGTAAAAAAAAAATTAAAAAAAAAAAATCAGAAACCATGAAAACAAGATGCAAGGAATGCACTCTTGGGCTACCATAACCACAACATGTAGTTGGAGAGTTAAATATATATATATATATATATATATATATATATATATATATATATATACACACACACACATACACACACACTCATACACGCATACACACACGCATACACACTTTCTATTGGCCCACGTAAATAGTTGAACTTCGTATGATTCATGGGTGATAGAAAAGACTGATTTACGTCATCTTTGTGCACCAAATTAGGTCCAGCGAATTCGCCAGTAGGGCCCAAATTTGGTCCAACATATTCACAATTTGGATCTGAACTCAGCTGCTCTTAAAACCCTGCAGCATGCAAGTGTTCAACATCACAAATAACACCGGGGGACTCGGGTGAAAGGCGATCCGGACAGTACCACCAAGAAGCTAGATTAGGTTTTAAATATTGAAGTACAATGTTGCTCACCTACAAATGTCAGAAGAACCACCAGCAAAAGAATGAAAGCACAGATGCAGGGTATAAGTATTAGCAGCAGTAAACGGAGGTACTTGGCAGAGGCCGGCTTCTGAGGGCAGCCATCCCCCATATTATCTTCATCTGCTCCAAAAACCTGAAAAAACAGAGCAGTTTACGGTTATCAAGTGCCATTAGCGCAAGGAATAAATTTTACCAGCTGCTAATTAAATTAAAAAACGTACATGCACATTTTTGTTAATACCGGTACTTTGAATATTCAGTGACAAATACAACAAACAGTTAAAAAGAAAATGTACTTGTCCTTCTGTCCATTTCTCAGGACACTTGTGTATTAATAACTGTATTATTATAACCCCCATGGCTCTATTTACAATCATTATTATTATTATTATTAGGATTATGAGATAATAATCTCCATTTCGCAGCTATTCACATACAACAATATTATTATAAGCCCCATTCTGGCAGTTATTAGAATATTGTGATAACCTACAACATTAAATATGTACAACTATACTACGAAGAACCTTGGTGGCAGTTGACACAGATACTTTTCCCTCCCCCTCCAGCAGTTAAACTATATTGCAATGACCTACCACCCCCTCCAACAGTGAAGAAGCTTGTTATGAGAATGAGGAACACACAAATGGAACATGGCCCAAAAGTATTCCGTTGCTAAAGGCGCCTGGTCTATTTCAAGATCCTTTTACCATTATTTACATAGCCTGTAACTGATCTCCCTCTCCTCCAGCACTTGAGATGAAGAGAAAAACATCCACTGCACTATTTTTGTGAGGGGAACACCATCTATTAAAATTGGAATGGTGCAAGACTATAAAAATGATATGATGACCCATTACTTTTATGTAGGAAGAGTTCTAAAAGGCTGTGGTATGTGCATTGTCGGGCGTTAGAAAATAATGTGGCTGGCAAGGAAGATTCAACATTTTACAGTTTCATTTGATGTTGTAATCCTCTATAACAACACAATTCTTCAAAACACTAGCAGCTCGTAAGAAATTTAAATTTTTTATTAGTTTAATTTCATGTGCGTTTTGTAATACGGGTTCCAGCTAGGGTTGGCTTAGGCCCTTTGCATGCTGTGGTTCAGCAGTATTTTTTTTTTATCATTATAAACTTGAAATATTCTACAGAACCTGCACCTATAAAATCAGTTCTATTGCAAAAGATTTTATTAAATAAAAATTTTAAAAAGTGAAAAAAAAAAAAAAAAATTACTGTCATCATTAAAAGACAACAAAGCAAACAATCTAAGCAATGGAAGATATTCAAGGAGGTCAGCAAATGTCAAAGTAATAGTTGCAAAAAAAAAAAAAATATTTGATCTGCAGTAACCTTCTATCTAAGAAATACAATCTCAAAAGACATTCCAAATAATTCAATAATTCTATATCATGGCACTGCAACGTTCACTGAGGATAACCCTCCCCCTCACCCCCCCCCCCCCCCCCTCAAACAAGCACCTATGGATGACATTTCTGCATTGAATTTCAAATCAGTATCTGGCAACTATTAACCCTTAGAATCCCACTACATAATCCAATAGCAAGTGTCAAGAAAATAAATTTAAGAATAAAAGAATAGAGCGGTGCATTGAAACTATTTATTTTTCCAACTCCATGGGGGGGGGGGGGGGGGGTCAGGATTTAGCAAGATCACAATCTTAAAATTTATAAGCAATAATTTTTTTTAATTTTTTTTTTTAATATTTTTTTGGGGTGTATGACAAGTATTTTGGAGCCAGACCTGTTAGGATAGAGCACCTTGTTAAGTACTTTGGTTGTGCTGGATAGTAATTACCTTTTAATTTATATTTTAGACTTTGTATTATGAATAAATGCAACTTCCTCGTTCCTTATTTCACAGTGGAGGAATTCCACTTTAAAGTGAATGCACGCAGGTTTAAGAAAAATTTATTTTTCATGTTCTTTGGCAAGTTTTACATTAAGCAATAGATCACCCACCAATTAAATGGCCTGGGTGCTATGATCCCCGCGGTTTTAACCCTGCAGTTGAAAACATTGCCATTCTGCAGGAAGAGCAATGTTCACATTGCAAGATTTAAATGCCTCTATAGTGACTGAGTGTCAGCCACTAGGGAGTGAAACTCTGCTATTTCAAACATGGTGACCATCTGATTGGCACAGTGCGGTATTTTGACATGCATGCGCACTGGCCTCCCAATTCCTATGGGAAAGCAGTGGTTTGGCTGAGATTGTCGATGAGACTATCGAACTTAACCATCGAGCTGCAAGGGAGAAAAGACAAGTAAACTCATCTTCATTAAAGGGGGGCTGGGAACCAAAACTTTTAAACAGGGCATTAAAGCATTAGGAATACACAAATATAGCATTCGGATTATTCCTAATGATATTGTGGGCTATAAATTTGCAATTTCATGAAAACAAGAGTGATCCCTAATCAGTACACACAATTTCTTACACATAGTTGGCTGATGACATTTTTATTGCTGCACTATTTCCCCCCCCACCCCCCAGATTCAAATTTAAGGGTTCTTGTTAACACTGCTCATCTTAGAGATGCATTTCTCCCAGCATGAGATGCATCACATTTGAACAAACATGACTTTGGGGGCAGTTTTGTCACTGTCAAAGTCCAAGATGGGCAGCCCCCCTCCCGCACCCCTTTCCAGACCTTTTTGAAAGCAACCTGGCCAGCCTCACTCAGGGGGGCAAGCCAGGGATGGTGGATTAGGATGCCAAAATTAGGATCATCCCAACAGACCCAAGACAATTGGGAGTATGCAAATGGGGGGTTGATTTGCCCAATTGAATAGGGAGTCCTGGGGAATACATTTTGACAAACATAATTAAAAAACAACCACCAAACAATAGCAATACTGTATACATGTCCTCTTTTCCTTGATAATTACATGCCATGATCAGTTATGGAGTACAAAACGCAGATGTGCATTAGAAAATAACATTAATTGTGATTTAAACAACACAAGATGGAGACTCAAACATAATGGTGACATATTTAAAATGGTTCACAAACACACAATAGATTACAGACTTATTAACTCCATTGCAAAAACAGCAGGATTCCGAGTCACCAACGTGCAGATGGAGGTTGAAAAGTAGCACAGACATTTCAAATAATTAATGAAACATGTCATTTTAAGTAGAAATCTGTTACAAATTAGCAACATAAAGACATGTTAAATACAATTTACTATTCTTGGGTACACAGGAAAGATGCGCCAAAGGGATTGTATTTCATTATTTCCCCCCCACCCCCCAAACAGCCACTGTGCCTAGTCAATCAAAATAAGCAAATCTTCTTTAGTAAATTACTTGTTCTGGAACTTTGAGCCCTGAGCAGTTCTTCCTAAACCACAAATCTAACGTGGACAACACCCATAAGCAAATTAACTAGAAAATATGCATGGGATAGGCATAAGGCTATCCTAACTATAAGATAAGGCCAGGGACTAATGAAAGTATTTAGAAAATTGGGCAGACTAGATGGGCCGAATGGTTCTTATCTGCCGTCACATTCGATGTTTCTATGTTTCTATGTAAAAAAACAACCAAAAAAAACGGTTTACTGGGCACCCAAATTGGGAAGAGGTATGAATGAAACCCTAATAATGACATCCAGTTGAAAGCTAGATTCAGAACTAAACACAGATCCGCTTACATCCACGTTTAATGGAATCTAAGACCCACTAAGCATAAGGGATTTGTAGAAAAGTAGGATATGAGGATCGAAAAGAGGGACAGAGGGATTTTGGTTTCAAAAATACAGACTGCCCCTTCTAAACAGCGACAGTCGGAAGGTATGCTAGAGGCAAAGTCCAAGAAAGAATGTAAAAAAATCTGTCAAAGCAATGCGTATCTGATGCCATCAGCATGCAGGTTTTACTGCAACCAAAAGGAAGTTATTACATTGCCAAGAGAGACAAGTCAAATTGAAAACATAAGATGATTTAAAGCGGCCTTAGGGTACTTACACACACACACTAATTTCTGGTCTAAATATCAGCTTTATTATATTGTTGGATTTTGGGCTCTACCATAGCACCACAGTGTTTTGTTACTTCTGTCTATGCCTCTGGACAGGTTTCCTAGACCAAATCGTAAACTACATTCAAAGTCAAAGAATCTTGACTGCTACATCGAAACTTAATCATGCTATGACTTCCAATGATGGATTAAAGTGCCTGTCACTGAAAAGCTTCTGGGCTTGGTTATACTCCAGTATTAAATACATCCGACTATTTATTGGGTCACCCCATCCACCT